>NC_139041.1:8461940-8711661 GCF_964662115.1 Mustela nivalis | reverse complement strand
TCTCTATATTTTTGTTCAATGCTATTCTTAGGATTTTTCCTCTTTTTATAGAACCCCCCCTTAATATACCCTGCAATGTCGGCTTGGTGGTTGCATAGTCTCTTAAGCTTGCCGGTCTTGAAAACTATCTCTCCATCCAATTTGAATGTCAGTATTGCTGGATAAAGTATTCTTGGCTGCATGTTCTTCTCATTAAGTGCCCTGAATATATCTTGCCAACCTTTTCTGGATAGCCAGGTGATCCTGATGTGCTTTCCTCTGTACGTAAGGACCCTCTATGTCCTAGCTGCTTTCAAGAAATTGTATCTACACTTATGGTTTTTCAGTTTTACTCTCAGGTGTCTTGATTTTTTTTTTTGACTCTATAATATTGGGGAGGAGACTGTTTTGCCTATAGTACATGAAGGCTGGCTCTAATTGCAAGACTGGGTGTATTTTCATGAAGAACTTGTTCCACTCTATCTTCTCGACGTCCTTCTTTCTCCTCCCCTTCAGAGATTCCTATAATTCTGATATTGGAACTTTTCATGTCATCTTTTATTTCCCTGATTCTGTTTTTGTGGCTTCTATGCTGTGTGTTCCAGGTTTCTTCCTGATCCTCTCTCTCCGTTTGTACTCAAGATCACTAATTCTATCTTCTTTTGCAGTTACCCTAGCATTTAGAGAATTTAGATTTAATTGGAACTCGTTGAGAACATTGTGAACTTCATCCATGGTGGCTTTCAGTTCTGCCCCATTCAAATTTTTTTTTTTCATCCATGGCTTTCTGAAACCTAGCTATTGCCTGGATAATTGTGAGCCTGTATTCTCTTTCATACATATTGACTTTGTTGAAAGCCATTAGCTCTGTTGCAGAAGGCCCATGCTCTGTATGTTTCTTCTCTATTACATTCCTCTTCATAGACATTTTTGTGACAGATGATTGAACGGATATAGCTGGATATATCGATCGAGGTGCAGTAAAGGTGCACCCTGGAATGCATCTGAGCAAACAGGATTCCCCACCGAAACGAGAGAAAAAAAAAAAAAGATAAAGAAAATAAAGAGAGATGGAGAGTGAGGGAAAAAAAGGGAAGATAAAAAATGTTCAGCCCATATGTCCCCTAAGGAAAGATTTAAAAACACAGACAAACCAAAAGACTGATAAATGTATATGACATGATACATATCATGTCATATACTTTTATATGGGGCAAGATATATATATATATATATATATATATATATATATATATATATATATATATAATGTATACATATATATATATATCTACAGGTGATCCTGATGTGCTTTCCTCGATATATATATATATATATATATATATATATATATATCCTCATCAAAGAGAACACCGAGTATAAGAATTGCATAGTATCAGGACAAACACAAAAATACGGAAACACTGGCGAAGATAAAGATAGAAGATTGATTATAAATTCTGTTTGGGTGAGGAAGTTTATTTTCATTTTTCCTGGAGGTATCTTGATATTTTTGATATCTTTGTTAAAAAACTCAACTTTCCTAGATAAAGGGAGATTAAAAATTGGTTTACCTATAGGGGTAGCATTGATTGGGGAAACGGGATTACCTTGAAGTTTAACTCTATATTAACATTAAAAAATAAAAATTAAAAAAAATAAACCAGACTAAACTACACTAAATTAAAAATAGAATGCAAAGGAAAAACCAAGGTGTACGATCCAAAAAGTTCAGGTTTGAAGGTTAATATGGAATTTGATGTACTGGACATCTCAGTGTGATGGGAAATTGGTTAAAAAATTATCTATATATAACAAATGAACCAGAATAGTGGAAAAGGGTTAAAAATCAAAGTTGTGTCTCTGAAATAGTGGTGGTTGTTCTCTTGTAGTCTTTTTATTTTTCCTGGTTGGTATTTTTTGGGGGAGGGGCCTGCCAGGTGATTTTCAGTCAATGGTGTTCCCTGATTTATGTCCTCCCACCTCTCTCAAGGGGGTGGGCTTTGAGGAAACCTATTTTTTAAGCCTTTCTTCTCTGAAGGTTTTGTTTGTTCAGTTTTTTTCTCTTACCTTGACTGCTTTTGATAGTTTTTGGAGGTTTAGAGGAAAGAAAACTGCACCCTAACCTCCCTCTCAGAGAGAAGCCTCAGTCTGCTCACCTGCGGGTGCTGCAGTTTCCATATAAATTTCCCCTTGGCTGTTGGCAGAGCAGATTTTGAGTCACGGTTCTGGGGTACGCAAGATCTTCTGCTTGTGAGACAAACCATGGCAGCAGCCATTTTCAGGGAGGCTCCAGTCCGCCAGAGAGGTTCAAAGGAGTGAAGAAACACTGAGATTTTCATGTTTGCCCATGCTCGGAGTGCCTTGCATTTCATGGTCTAACATTGCCGGGCTTGCAAGCACCTCTCTCAGGGAAGGGTCTGGGTCACATCCATATCAGGTTCTGATAGCAGGGCACGGGTCCAAGAGCACGAGCCTGGGCCTTCGCACACCTCTCTCAGAGTGTGTGAGGCACGCACGTGTCTCAGGCTCTGATAGTATGGCGTTCATCTAAAAGCACAAGGCAGGGCCTTCGCAAACCTTTCTCAGGTGAAGTAAGGTGTGCATGTGTCTCAGACTCTGTTAGCAAGGCTCACTTTTCTGCTGTCTGGTGAGGCTCCCAGCCCATCACAGGAGCCAGATCCCACACGATCTTGGGCTCACTGGTGGCTCAGGGACCAAGACCTGCTTTCCCCAAAACACATCCTCTGGCTCAGTGTCAGGGGAGGCTGTCCTGGGTTCAGAGACTTAAGTCCCTGTCCTTAGCCACCTGATTCCCACAATTTACCACCATGATGCTTTGCTCTTTTCAAGTGCTGTCAAACAGAGTCTAAGTTAATGCTGGTCCCCAGATGCAGGACACTCTAGTATTGGGGTATTACTTTTCAACAGGCCACCTCGGGTGGTTCCCTTCCATTTTTGTTTATTTTTTAATCTCAGTCTGATGTCCTCACTCTGCTTTTCCTGCCCACTTGTGTCTTCTGCCCCTGTATAGATCCAGACATGTACAATTCAGATCTCAGGCTGATGTCTTGGGTTATTGGAGTTCTTTGGTAGGAAATCACCATCCTATGGGGTAAAGGCTGAAACGGTGCCTTTTCCTACTTTCCCGTTATCTTGTCTCATCTCACATAACACTTATTATGAAATTTCAAGAGATAAGAGGTCGGCCATTATGGATAGCAAATCAATTTTATATGCCTTGAAAACTCACATTTTATCACGTTCAACATTTTCTTCAAATTATGTCCCATTTAGTCCTCTTTTATAAACACGTATTCCCACTAACCTGCCTTAAACACAAAATTTTGTGTGTCTGGGGAAAGTCGTATTTTTTGTCCCTTTACCCCTACTTTTTCACATGTTTCATTACTACCATGAGAGAGTGAAATCATATATTATTTGTCTTTCTGAGACTGAGAGATGTGAAGTAGCCCAATGCTCTCCATAACTATGCCACATGAGGCAAGTGGCAAGAATTCATTCTTCCTTAAGGCTGGGTAAGAGTCTGTGTTGCCTTTGGAGGACAGTGAGATAGAAGTAGTTTTTGGGAACTCCAGGCTTGTCATTAGCCATGAAAACAAAAGGAAGATGACTACATCAACTGCACATGGCAGAAATTCACCTGAAGCCTACAAAATAAGTGCTACATCAAAAGAGAAAAAGTTGCAGAGTCTATGGAAGAAGACTGGAGCATGGCTTAGGGACGTTTTGTGCTTCAGAGGGCAGTAAGCCAATGCAAAAGACAAAGGTATAGGAGAGAGGAGAACACTGGTGGAACCCCTAAGGAGCAAGTTTGTCAATGCCATTGGCTGTGGCCAGCAGAGGATCTGGAGGGCACAAGTTACTGCCAAAAAAAGGTCTTGAGGTCGGATTGTTCAGATCAGCAGGCTTGGCAGATATCAATTTCAGACAACATGAGACAACACTGTGTTGCTCCTAGAGATGACACCAACAAGCAACCTGGAGATGACACGAACAAGACAGCCTGGAAACCATGATCAGAGACAGTAAGAGGGGTCACAGTGGGAAGATGGTGTGTTCTGGCAGTGCATCAGAGAGAGGCAGTGTTCGTAGAGATTACTTGATGGGGGTACAAGAAATTTGGGGCTCTTGCACAACCAGCATAAAGACCGAACTACTGGCAAAGACTTGACGGTGAGGACCTTAGCTGCCTCATGTACAAAAACCAAGTCCCAACCTTGGAACACTGGGGGACTGCCTTCCTAAGTCCAAGTTGCTTAGTTAAAGGAGAAGAGACTTTCCATTAGGGGACTAGAAGAAACCCTGCTCACAAGCTCTATACTGACCAAAGCATTCTGCAGGCCTTCTTTCTGTTGAGTTGTTTGAAAAATTCATTTCACAGGCAAACCAGTGCATACCAAGCTAAACCTCACCATATTCAGCACAGAAACCAAACACTCGAAATGGCAGGCAAGGAGAGCCTCTGCAGATGACTGTCTTTAGGACAGGGGACAGCCACAATACAACAGCAAAGGGCATGCATGCCACACTCAACCGAGTCTCCCTCAAGGGCCAGCCCTTGGACACTCCATGATCTCTTCTTCCTAAAGCCATTAACCTAAGGGGGTAGAAAACAGAATGGGCTTTGTGAATAGAGAGAAGAAAACAGAGACATAGATACAATGCAAAGATGGAAGAGTCAACTGATGATGAAGAAAAAGAATAAGAATTGATCATGGCCAGGCAATCAAAGTGAAATCTCTAAATGTAACACGCCCAATGGAGGATTAAAAGCAACGAACAGGATACTCACTGTACATCAGAAACACACAGAAGACATCAGGGAGTCTCGAATCACAGAGATAAAACTGATAAAAAATATAATAAAATATTAGGTCCCTGATGAAAAGATTTGTAGCAGACTGGATGCAAAGTCAAAAAAGACGGCAGAAGCATAGGATCAAATTAATGACCTGTAAGACAAATACTGTAAGAGAAGGAAGAAAAGAGAAAGAGAGAAGGAAGAATGATGGAAGATGGCAATGAGCTTGGGAAATCATCAACTCAAAAGAATGGAAAGAGGAGCCTATTGTAGGAGACCTAGGAGCAAGAGAATGTAAAAGGCCAAACATTTCTTTGAGAAATCAGAGCTGAAAATGTCCTTCATCTGGGAGATGAAACAGAGATCCAGATTCAGAGGCACAGAGGACTCCCATCACCATCAACAGAAGCAGAGCACCAAAATACATAGTGTCATTCCCCTTGCAAAAGCTATCAACGGAGTAATTCCTTTTACCCAAATTCGTGAGGGAGAGTAGTGTGTCCATAGCCAAGTCATTGACTTCAAGATGATAAGTTATACCAGCTTTTGAAGCAGGTTGGATAGAGCAAGCCAAGCTAGTTCAAGACAAAATCCGTATCCCCTGAATTTCTGAACAATGACAGAGCAGTGGTTCTTGTCTAGAACTCTGAGCTATTAAGAAGACAAAAATTAAGTCCTGTGGTTCGTCCATCAGTTCAGAGGCAGCCTTCATCTCATATCTATGATCCCAGGGCCAGGGCCTTGACTGTGATCTCAGCTTTCCTGCTCAAGGGCAAGTGTGATTCCCATCCCAATCTCCACCCTCTGAATGTGATATTTCTGTCTCTCTCTCAAATACGTGCCTGTGCATTCTTTGACGAAAAACAAACAAACGAACAAACAGATTACAATGACTCCAATTTAATTGGACCTAGGACCCTAAGAAATGCAGTCAGATACAGAGCACCTCCCACCATCCTAAAATGCCAGACCTTCGTTCTGTGCTCCCTTGTTCATTCTCCTGTTCTTTGTCTTTCTGTACTTCCTCACCAACCTGTAGCATCCGCTGTCTGTCCCGCTGCTGTGGCCTTTGGTTGTCACATTGTTCTTCCTCTCCTGGCTCCATTAGAACATGCACATCTTCTGCAAGAGACACTGGTTATCGCATGAAGGCAATAGGGGGGTTTTCATGAGAGGGTTAGGCAGGCTTGTGCAGCCATATCTCCATCTGTTCCTCCAGGGTAGCTGCATCACCCTCTGGGAATGCTCAAGGTTCTTCGACATTTGAATCCTCTTCCATGTTTCCTTTTGGAAATACACGTTTTCTTCTTGAAACGGGGATGAGTGTCTTTCAGATGGCTTTCCTTCTGCAACATGTCTCTTCCAACATACTTCACACTTGCTCCTGTGGACTCTAAGTACATGAGCTCGTCCTGGGACTCATGTTCTAGGGTGTAGAGTCTGACTTTCATGCTTGGTCACTTTGAAGATCGGGAAACCCTCTTGGCATGATTTCTTGAGATGCTAGAAGAACTCATGTCTTCGCTGTTAAAAACTCTAGGCTTACCTTTGGCAAGGTTGTGGGTGCTTCCTGTGAAGTTTCCTTGGATGGGCTTTCCCTAGTCAGAAGTGCCCTGATTGGTGGGAGGACCATATACATGTGGGGGACATGGAGTTCCTCCCCTGAGTCTCTGTTCAATACCTGATTCTTTCTTCGCCTATCGTGGATAAGATGGAATGGTGGATTCTTGCCTTTTGCTGTAGTCCAGATGACTGGTGCTGACTGTCACGACAATAGACTGCAAAAGTGGCCTTGGGGAGTGTGACACTGACTCGCTTTGCAAACTCTTTTAGTGAGAGACCTAGGCAGCTCCAGTGGATTGGGAGGACTTGGAATTCTCTTGGCCCACCCATTACTAATCCAGCCAAGTGTAGATCAGGTGTGGTTTGGGGAGGATTGGTTTCTATGACTTCAAAGCTTGGTGACATCACAGAAGTTGGCTTCACTGAAGCAGCCATCCCTTCCCCATGACCATTGAGACCGATGGCTTTAGGTAAGAAGCCTTGGGAAGGACAGAAAAAGAACCCTCTGAGCATGACCAAGAACTCAGGATGTCCTGGATGTTAATGCCCCACTACCCCTTTCTAGACAAAGAGAAAAGAAAATGATGTCTGATATAGTGACCTGGAAAAAAAAGACTGGAAAATAAGGAAGGAAATCCAAGAGAGAAGGAAGAATGATGGAACATGGCAATGAGATTAAGGAAGTCATTGACTCCAAGGAATGGAAAAAGGTGCCTATTGTAGGAGAACTAGGAGTGAGAGGAAAAAAAAAAAAAAAAAAAGAGGGCCGAACCTGTCTTCGAGAAATTAAATTTGAAATGACCTCATCTGGGACCAGAAATAGAGATCCAGATTCAGAGGCACAGAGGACTCCCATCACCATCCACAGAAGCAGAGAACCAAAAGACATAGTGTCAATCCCCCTGCAAAATCTAACAGTGGAGGAATTATCTTTACCTAAATATGCATTGGAGTGTATTGTCTCCATAGCCATGTCACTGACTTCAAGAGGACAAGCTATACCAGCTCTCAAAGCAGGTGGATAGCTCAAGCAACACCAGCCCAAGCCAAAATCGGTATCCTTTGCATTTCTGAACAATGACAGGGCAGCGGCTCTTGTCTAGAACAAGGATGTATTCAGAAGTCAAAAGTTGAGTCCCGGGTGTGTCCATCAGTTCAGAGGTGGCTTTAAGCTCAACTCATGATCCCAGGGTCTTGGCATTGACTCTGGTCTCAGGTTCTCTGCTCAGGGAGAAGCCAGCTTCTCCCTCTCCAGCTCCACCCCCTGATTGTTATCTCTCTGTCTCTCTGTCCAATATGGGCATGTGCATTGTTTGACAAAAACAAAACAAACAACAACAACAACAACAACAAATTCAGTGTGCAAGGATTGACTGGGCCAGAGAATGTTTTATTTAATTTGAACCTAGGTCCCTGTGGAATGCAGCCAGTTAGAGATAACCTCCCACCATCCTAAAATGCCAGACCTTCGCTCAGAGATCCCTTGTTCATTCTCCTGTTCTTTGTCTTCCTGTATCCCATTAACAACCTGTAGCATCCACTCTCTGTCACGCTGTAATGGCCTCTTGTTGACACATTGTACATTTCTACTGGCTCTATTAGAACATGCCCATCTTCCACAAGAGGGACAGTTTCCTTTTGCATGAAACCATTTGGGGGATGGTGATGAGAGGGTTAAGGCAAGCTTGTGCTTTCACATCTCCATGCAGTTCCCCAGACAGGAGCTGCTACACCTTGTGGGAATGCAAAAGGTTCTTCAACATTTGAATCCTCTTCAAAGCGTCCTTTTGGAGATACAAGTTGTCATTCTGAAACAGGCATGGAAGTCTTTCAGATCACTTCACTTGGGCTATAGGTCTCTTCCAACATGCTCCATGCTTGCTTCTGTGGACTCCAAGTACATGTATTCTTCCTGGATCTAACGGTATAGGATATAGAGTCTGCCTTTGGTGCATTGTCACTTTGAATATAAGGTGGCCATTTTGGCACAATTTCTAGAGATGCTCGAAGTACACGTGTCCTAGCTCTTGAAGACTCCAGATTTGTCTTTGCCACTGTTCCGAGTGTTCCCGTTGAGCTTTCCTTGGGTGGCCTTATTCCTGGTCAGAATTTCCCTGATTGGGTGGGAGAACAATAATCATGTCCAGGGCTCGCATTTCCTCCCTTGAGGCTTTGTTTGAGGCATGATTTTTTCTCGGCCTTTTATGGCTAAGATGGAATGGTGGATCATGCCTTTCTCCGAAGTCCAGAGGGCTGGTGATGACAGTCACGAGCAAAGACTATGAATTCGGCCATGGAGAAGGTGACAACGACTTGCTTTTCAAACTGTCTTGATGAGAGACCCATGCAGCTCCAGCAGTTTGGAAGGGCTTGTGTTCCTCTTGTCTCACCCATGACTATTCCAGCCAAGTGTAGTGATCAGTCGTGGGTTAATGAGGACAGGTTGTTATAACCTCAATGCTTTGGTATTCACAGAAGCTGGCTTCACTGAAGCAGCCATCCCTCTAACATGAAATTTGAGTCCTACAGCTTTAGGTAGGAAGCCCCGGGAAGGACAGAAAAAGAACCCTCTGAGCCTGATCATGAACTCAGTTTGTCTTTTGTGTTAATATCCCACTTCCCCTTCTACACAAAAAGAAAAGAAAATGAGATTAGGTATACCAGGATTTAGTCCAGCATTTCTCCAGAGACAGCAAGGCTTTGCTATTTCCACTACAATTTCTAGAGATCTCAAGAAACAGTAAAGCCTCTTGGGTATCATCAGCTCTCTGTGAGGTTTTCATCCTGTGCATGAGAGAGTTCTTTGTCATCATCTTTAACCTATGGATCAGTAATGACTAAGGGACGAAAAGTCCCTTTTCAAGGAAAGATGTTAGGGCATGGAAATATTGTGCTGTCTGGGCCCACATCTCCTAGTTTTAAGAAATACTAGTCATAAACGATTAGGGGGCTCTGTTTACCTGGCTTTACCTTAAATGTCTTTGCGAAGGCTTCAAGGAGTTTGTCCTTCTGCTTCATAGATAACCCTTAAGGAAGAGCACTGGACAGCAGTCCTTGTCATCACTAGTTAACTGTACCTTCTGTGGTAATGGGTATAGCCATGTTTACTAAGTCTTTTTAATCAGAGGAAAATGAATGACCTATATTGATGCCCTACAAGGTCCAACTGAACAGAACTGTAGATTGAGCCTCAATGCCCTTGCAAAGACTAGTGGTTAAAGAAGGTGTAGTCCATATTGCCAACAGAGTATTCCTCAGCCATGAGGGAGTTTGAACCCCTGGTACTTGCATTGACACGAATGCCACAGTACTGGGTGATGTGAAATGGAAAAGGAGAAAAAGGGCGATATCATATGACTTCCTTCGTAAATGCCCCCAGGAAGAACACCATGGCCTTAGTAGAAGGAAGGGAAAACTGAAAAGAATATGTAGAGAAGGAGACAAACCAGGAGTGACTCAGGTCTCTGAAAACCATGCTGAGGGTTACAGTAAAGAGAGACATGCAGGGAATGTGGGAACTGGCTAATGGGTGTTTAGGAGTTGTGGTATATCTTAGGAAATAGCCAAGATGGCGGGAAAGTAGGAGAGGGCACCCTTTCAACCTGCACCCCAAAGTGAGCTGGTTATCTTCCAAGGATCTCCAATCATCCACGAAATCAGCCTGAGATCAGATTTATACATGTCTGGATCTCTACTGGAGCAGAAGACGCCAGTGGGCAGGTAAAGAGGAGTGGGAAAGTCAGACTGATATTGGAAGATAAACAAAAGGGGAAGGGAGCCACCAGAGGTGACCCTTTGGAAAGTAAAATCCCAATACGAGAGTGCCCTGCACCTGGGGACCAGCATTAACTCGCGAGTCTGGTAGAAATCAGTCAAAAAAAGCAAAGGATTACGGGGGGGAAATTGCGGGAATCTGGGTGTTAGGGTCGGGGCTTAAATCCCCAGACCCAGGACAGCCACCCCTAGCCCATAGCCAGAGAGAGTGCAGTAGAGAAACCAGGTCTTGGTCCCTGAACCACCAGCACGCCTGAGAGTGCGTGGCACCCAGCTCCCGTGAGGGGCCAGGAGCCTAACCAGCCAACAGAAGCACAGCCTTTTTGCAGTCCCCACACAAGTGCCCTGTTTTGCCTTCAGAGTTCTTTCGATTTATGCCACGGACCTTCCCCTGAGATCGGGGCACACAAATGCCAGCCAGGTGCTCTCAGACTGGAAGACCAGGCACTCCCAGCCCCAGCCAGTGGGAAAATCTCAGTGAGCAATCGTTGCTTCAATCTTCTCTGGCAGTCTGGAGCTGCCCAAACAGCCGCTGCTGCCATGGTTTTGGGTACAAGCAAAAAGTCCTGAGTCCCCAGGGACCACGACAGGGAACCTGCTCTGCCAGCAGCCAAGGGGGGATTTATTGGGGCTCTGCAGCCAGATTGAAGCATCTCTATGAGAGGGAGGTCAGGGTACAGTTTGCTTTTCTCTAAACCTACAAAAACCATCAAAAGCAGTCTAGGCGAGAAAGAGAAGCAAAAGTGAACAAATAGAAAAACTTCCCAGAGAACAAAAGCCCGAAAAAACAGTTTCCTCAGAGCCCACCCCCTTGATGGTGGCGGGAGGACATAGCTGAGAGAACTTCAAGGACTGAAAACCCACGTGGTAGGCCTCTCCCCAAAATAACGAACTAGAAAAGGAAAAAAAAAAAAAAAAAGATGACAAGAGAATAACCACCCCTACTGCATAGGACAATTTTTATTATTAATTAGATCCCACTATTCTGTCTTATATTTTTTATATAGTTAATTTGTTATTATTATATAGATAATTTTTAACCTATTTACCGTCACAGTGAGTACAGTCCAGTACATCAAATTCCATAATAACCTTCTAACCTGAACTTTTTGATTCAAACACCTGTGTTTTCCTTTTGCATTTCTATTTTTTAAACTTCTTTTTTAAAATTTTAGTTTAGTTTATTCTACTTAATTCATCTTTTATTTTTTATTTTCGAATATTCATATAGAGCTTAACTTCAAGGTAATACCCCTTCCCCAATCAATGCCACCCCTATAGGTAAACCAATTCATAATCCCCCCTTATCTTAAGAAAGTTGAGTCCTTTAACAAAGATATCAAGATTCATCCAGAAAAAATCAAAACAAACTTCCTCACCCACACAGAGAATTTTCAACCACTCTCCCAACTTTTTCTTCTACCATAATTTCTGTGTTTCTGTGTTTGTCCTAATAGCATATAAATCTTACAATCAGGGTTCTTTTCGGGGAGGTTCTTCCTTTATTTGCATATATATATATTTTTTCTCTTCTCATATACATTTATTAGTCTTTTTGTTTGTCTATGTCTGTTTGTATACTTCATATATCTTACCTTGGAGCCCATTTTGGCTAAATCTCGTCTTTTATCTCACCTTTCTTTCCTGTCTCTCTCCCTCTCTTTTTTTCCTTTTCTTTTTCCTCTCATTTGGGTGGGAAACCCTGGTGATCAGAAGCATTCCAGGGTGCACCTTGACTGCACCACAGTCGATACAGGCAGCTACACCCATTCAGCAATCTCTCACCAAAATGACTAGGAGGAAGTATGCCCAACAGAAGAAAAATACAGAGGATGGTCCTTTTGCAACAGAGATAACTGCTATCAACATAGACAATATGTTGGATAGAGAATTCAGGCTAACAATTATCCAAGCAATAGCAACGTTGGAGAAAGCCAGGGGTGATCAAATGTAATTGATTAGGGCTGAACTAAAAATGACCTGAGATCATGTTTTTAATATAAGGGAAGAGCTGAAAGCTACCAGGGATAAACTTCACAATGCTCTCAATGAGTTCCAATCTAATCTAAATTCTCTCAACGCTAGAGTAACTGAGACATAATAGAATTAGTGATCTAGAGGACAAACAGATAGAGATAAAGGACAAGGAGGAAGCCTGGAACAAACAGCTTAGGAGCCACGAAAACAGAATCAGGGAAAAAAAAATGATGCCATGAAAAGTTCCAACGTCAGAATTATTGTAATCCCTGAAGGGGAGGAGAAAGAAAGAAGTCTAGAAGATATAGTGTAACATGTTCTACATGAAAATTTCTCAAATCTTGGGAATGGAACCAGGTTCATGTACTAGAGGCTGAAAGGTTTCCCTCCAAGATTACAGATCCTCGAAAGTCCTTGATACACCTAATAGTAAGAATGAAGAATTATAATTGTAGGCAGAACCTCTTGAAAGCAGCTAGGAAAAAGAAGGTCCTTATGTACAGAGGAAAGCCCATCAGAATAACGTCAGACCTGTCCACAGAGATCTGACAAGCCAGAACGGGCTGCCAAGATATATTCAGGGCACTGAATGAGAAGAACATGCAACCAAGAATACTTTATCCAGCAAGAATGACATTCAAAATTGATGAAGAGATAAAGAGTTTCCAGGACCGGCATGGCTTAAAAGAATATTGCAACCACAAAACCGAAACTGCAGGAAATATTAAGAGGGCTTCTTTAAAGGAGGAAAAAGCCCAAGAATAGCATTGAACAGAAATATAGAGACAGTCTACAGAGAGAAAGTCTTCAAAGGTAACATGATGATAATAAAAACGTATCTATCAATAATCACCTTCAATGTGAATGGCCTAAATGCGCCCATAAAATGGCACAGGGTTGCAGAGGCGTAAAACGACAGGACCCATCTATATTTTGTCTACAGAAGACCCATTTTAAACCTAAAGATACACCCATACTGAAAGTGAAGGAATGGAGCAGCATCTTAAATGACAATGGGCCTCAAATAAAGGCTGGGGTAGCGATTCTCATATCAGACAAATTCGATTTTAAACTAAAGACTTTAGTCAGAGATTCCTAAGGACAATACATCATTCTTTTTTTTTAATTGATTTTTTATTTTTTATAAACATATATTTTTATCCCCAGGGATACAGGTCTGTGAATCACCAGGTTTACACACTTCAAAGCACTCACCAAAGCACATACCCTCCCCAATGTCCATAATCCCACCCCCTTCTCCCAAATCCCCTCCCCCCACCAACCCTCAGTTTGTTTTGTGAGATTAAGAGTCACTTATGAGTTGTCTCCATCCCAATCACATCTTGTTTCATTTATTCTTCTCCTACCCACTTAAGCTCCATGTTGCATCACCACTTCCTCATATCAGGCAGATCATATGATAGTTCTCTTTCTCTGCTTGACTTATTTCGCTAAGCATGATATGCTCTAGTTCCATCCATGTTGTCGCAAATGGCAAGATTTCATTTCTTTTGATGGCTGCATAGTATTCCATTGTGTATATATACCACATCTTCTTGATCCATTCATCTGTTAATGGACATCTAGGTTCTTTCCATAGTTTGGCTATTGTGGACATTGCTGCTATAAACATTCGGGTGCACTTGCCCGTTTGGTCACTACGTTTGTATCTTTAGGGTAAATACCCAATAGTGCAATTGCTGGGTCATAGGGCAGTTCTATTTTCAACATTTTAAGGAACCTCCATGCTGTTTTCCAGAGTGGCTGCACCAGTGTAGGAGGGTTCCCCTTTCTCCACATCCTCGCCAGCATCTGTCATTTCCTGACTTGTTGATTTTAGCCATTCTACTGGTGTGAGGTGATATCTCATTGTGGTTTTGATTTGTATTTCCCTGATGCCGAGTGATATGGAGCACTTTTTCATGTGTCTGTTGGCCATCTGGATGTCTTCTTTGCAGAAATGTCTGTTCATGTCCTCTGCCCATTTCTTGATTGGATTATTTGTTCTTTGGGTGTTGAGTTTGCTAAGTTCTTTATAGATTCTGGACACTAGTCCTTTATCTGATATGTCGTTTGCAAATATCTTCTCCCATTCTGTCAGTTGTCTTTTGATTTTGTTAACTGTTTCCTTTGCTGTGCAAAAGCTTTTGATAGTGATGAAATCCCAATAGTTCATTTTTGCCCTTGCTGCCCTTGCCTTTTGCCTTTTCCTAGGAAGATGTTGCTGTGGCAGAGGTCGAAGAGGCTGCTGCCTGTGTTCTACTCAAGGATTTTAATGGATTCCTTTAGCAAATTGAGGTCCTTCATCCATTTTGAGTCTATTTTTGTGTGTGGTGTAAGGAAATGGTCCAATTTCATTTTTCTGCATGTGGCTGTCCAATTTTCCCAGCACCATTTATTGAAGAGGCTGCCTTTTTTCCATTGGACATTCTTACTTGCTTTGTCGAAGATTAGTTGACCATAGAGTTGAGGGTCTATTTCTGGGCTCTCTATTCTGTTCCATTGATCTATATGTCTGCTTTTGTGCCAGTACCATGCTGTCTTGATGATGACAGCTTTGTAATAGAGCTTGAAATCCGGAATTGTGATGCCACCAACGTTGGCTTTCTTTTTCAATATCCCTTTGGCTATTCGAGGTCTTTTCTGGTTCCATATAAATTTTAGCATTATTTGTTCCATTTCTTTGAAAAAGATGGATGGTACTTTGATAGGAATTGCATTAAATGTGTAGATTGCTTTAGGTAGCATAGACATTTTCACAATATTTATTCTACCAATCAAAGAGCATGGAACATTTTTCCATTTCCTTGTGTCTTCCTCAATTTCTTTCATGAGTACTTTATAGTTTTCTGAGTATAGATTCTGTGTCTCTTTGGTTAGGTTTATTGCTAGGTATCTTATGGTTTTGGATGCAATTGTAAATGGGATTGACTCCTTAATATCTCTTTCTTCTGTCTTGCTGTTGGTGTAGAGAAATGCAACTGATTTCTGCGCATTGATTTTATATCCTGACAATTTACTGAATTCCTGTATAAGTTCTAGCAGTTTTGGAGTGGAGTATTTTGCGTTTTCCACATATAGTATCATATCATCTGTGAAGAGTGATAATTTGACTTCTTCTTTGCCAATTTGGATGCCTTTAATTTCCTTTTGTTGTCTGATTGCTGAGGCTAGGACCTCTAGTACTCTGTTGAATAGCAGTGGTGATAATGGACATCCCTGCCGTGTTCCTGACCTGAGCAGAAAAGCTTTCAGTTTTTCTCCATTGAGAATGATATTTGCTGTGGGTTTTTCATAGATGGCTTTGATGATATTGAGGTATGTGCCCTCTATCGCTACAGTTTGAAGAGTTTTGATCAGGAAGGGATGCTGTACTTTGTCAAATGCTTTTTCAGCATAAACAAAAGCCCAGGGCCAGACGGCTTCCCGGTGGAATTCTACCAAACATTTAAAAAAGAACTAATTCCTATTCTCCTGAAACTCTTCCAAAAATAGAAATGGAACGAAAACTTCGAAACTCATTTTATGAGGCCAGCATCACCTTGATCCCAAAACCAGACAAGGATCCCATCAAAAAAGAGAGCTATATACCAATATCCTTGATGAACACAGATGCGAAAATACTCAACAAAATACTAGCCAATAGGATTCTACAGTACATTACAAAGATTATTCACCACGACCAAGTGGGATTTATTCCAGGGGTACAAGGTTGGTTCAACATTTACAAATCAGTCAATGTGATACAACACATCAATAAAAGAAAGAACAAGAACCATATGATACAATACATCATTCTTAAAGTGACTATCCACCAAGATGATCTAACAATTGTAAATATATATGCTCCCAATATGGGAGAAGCCAATTACATAAGAAAATTGTTAATCAAGATATGAATCATATTGATATGAATACACAAATCTTTGGAGATCTTAACCCACCTCTCTCAGAAATAGACAGATCATCGAAGCAGAAAATCAATAATGAAACAAGATCATTGAATAACACGTTGGGCCAGATTGACTTCATAGATATGCAGAACATTCCACCCTAGGCAAAAAAATACTCATTCTTCTCAAGTGCACATGAAACCTTCTCCAGAATAGAACACATACTGGGGTCACAAATCAGGACTCAACGGATACCAAAAGACTGAGACTATTCCCTGCACATTCTCAGATCACAATGCTTTGCAACTTGAGCTCAATCACAAGGAAAAGTTCCAAAGGAACTCAAACACCTGGAAGCTAAAGAACGCCTTGCTTAAGAATGCTTGGATCAACCAGGAGATCAAAAACAATTCATGGAAACCAATGACAATGAAGACATTTTGATCCAAAACCTATGGGATACAGCAAAGGTGGTCCTAAGAGGGAAATACATAGCCATCCAAGCCTCCACAAAAACCTGAAAAATCCAGAACACAGCTGCTTTCTCTACACCTTAAAGAACTGGAGAATCAACAACAAATCAAACCAACTCGACAGATTAGAAGGGACATAATGGAGATGAGAGCTGGTATTGATGAGTTAGAAACCATAGATACAGTAGAACGTATCAATGAAACTAGAAGCTGGTTTTTTGAAAGAATCAATAAGATCGATAAGCCATTGGTGGCACTAATCCAAAAGAAAAGAGAGAAAGCTCAAATATATAAAATTTTGAATGACAAGGGAGAGATCACAATGAACACCAAGGAAGTAGAAACAATTATCAGAGGTTATTATCAACAGTTATATGCCAATAAGCTAAGCAACCTAGATGAAATGGATGCATTCCTGGAAAACTATAAACTCACAAAATTGAATCAGGAAGAAATTGACAACCCGAATAGACCAATATCTAATAACGAGATTGAAGTGGTGATTAAAAACCTCCCAAAAACCAAGAGACCAGGACCTGATGGATTCCCAGGAGAATTCTACCAAACTTTCAAAGAAATAACACCCATTCTTCTGAAACTGTTTCAAAAATATTGAAGCACAAGGGAAACTTCCTGACTCTTTCTATGAAGCCAGCATTACCCTGATCCCCCAAACAGGCAACCACCCAAACAAAAAGCATATTTTCTGACCAATATCACTAATGAATATGGATGCTAAGATTCTCAATAAGATCCTAGCAAACAGGATCCAACAGCACATTAAAAAGATTATTCAACATGACCAGGTGGGATTCATCCCTGGGCTACAAGAATGGTTCAACATTCACAAATCAATCAATGTGATAGAACAAATTAATAAGAGAAGAGAGAAGAACCACATGTTCCTCTCAATTGATGCAGAAAAAGCATTTGACAAAATCCAGCATCTGTTCCTGATTTAAACGCTTCAAAGTATAGGGATAGAGAGAACATTCCGGACCTTCATCAAATCTATCTAAGAAAGACCCACAGCAAATATCATCCTGAATGGAAAAAAAAAAAAAAAACTTGCGTCCTTCCCGTTGAGATCAGAAACAAGACAAGGATGCCCACTCTCACCACTCTTGTTCAACATAATATTAGATATCCTAGCAACATCAATAAGACAACAAAGAGAAATAAAATGTATCCAAATTGGTAATGAAGAAGTCAAACTCTCTCTCTTTGCAGATGACATGATCCTTTATATGGAAAACCCAAAAGACTCCACTCCCAAACTACTAGAACTCATACAGCAATTCAGCAACGTGGCAGGATACAAAGTCAGTGTACAGAAATCAGTGGCTTTCTTATACACTAACAATGAAAATACAGAGAGGGAAATTAGAGAATTGATTCCATTTACTATAGCACCAAAAACAATAAGATACCTGGGAATAAACCTAACCAAAGAGGTAAAGGATCTGTACTCAAGGAACTACAGAACACTCATGAAAGAAATTGAAGAAGACAGAAAAAGATGGAAGACCATTCCACGCTCTTGGATCCGAAGAATAAACATTGTAAAATGTCTATACTGCCTAGAGCAATCTATACTTTTAATGCTATTCCGATCAAAATTCCACCGGTATTCTTCAAAGAGCTGGAGCAAATAAGCCTAAAATTTGAATGGAGTCAAAAGAGACTCTGAATCACGAAGGAGATGTTGAAAAACAAAAATAAAACTGGGGGCATCACGTTACATGATTTCCAGTTTTACTACAAAGCTGTGATCATTAAGACAGCATGGTAGTGGCATAAAAACAGACACATCGACCAGTGGAACAGGGTAGAGAGCGCATATATGGACCTTCAACTCTATGGTCAAATAATCGACAAAGCAGGAAAAAAATATACAGTGGAAAAAAGATTGTCTCTTCAATAAATGGTGCTGGGAAAACTGGGCAGCTATATGTAGGACAATGAAACTCGACCATTCTCTTACACCGTACACAAAGTTAAACTCAAAATGGATAAAAGACCTCAACGTGAGACAGGGGTCCATCAGAATCCTAGAGAACATAGGCAGTAATCTCTTTGATATCAGCACAGAAACTTCTTTCAAGATATGTCTCCAAAGGCAAAGGAAACAAAAGCAAACATGAACTTTTGCGACTTCATCAAAATCGGAAGCTTCTGCACAGCAAAGGGAACAGTCAAGAAAACAACGAGGCAACCCACGGAATGGGAGAAGGTATGTGCAAATGACAGTACAGACAAAAGAGTGATATCCAGGATCTATAATAAACTCCTAAAACTCAACACACACAAACAGACAATCATATCAAAAAATGGGCAGAAGATATGAACAGACACTTCTCCAATGAAGACATGCAAATGGCTATAAGACACATGAAAAAATGTTCATCATAACTAGCTATGAGATAAATTCAAATTAAAACTACATTGAGATATCACCTTTCATCAGTTAGAATGGTTAAAATTAGCAAGACAGAAAACAACATGTGTTGGAGGGGATGTGGAGAAAGGGGAACCATCTTACACTGTTGGTGGGAATGCAAGTTGGTGCAGCCTCTTTGGAGAAAGTATGGAGATTCCTCAAGAAATTAAATTAGAACTTCCCTATGATTCTGCAATTGCACTACTGGGTATTTACCACAAAGATGCAGATGTAGTGAAAAGAAGGGCCATCTGTACCCCAATGTTTATAGCAGCAATGGCCATGGTCGCCAAACTGTGGAAAGAACCAAGATGCTCTTCCATGGACGAATGGATAAGGAAGATGTGGTCCATATACACTATGGAGTATTATGCCTCCATCAGGAAGGATGAATACCCAACTTTTGTACCAACATGGACAACTGAAAGAGCTTATGCTGAGTGATATAAGTCAAGCAGAGAGAGTTAGTTATCATATGGTTTCACTTATTTGTGTAGCATAACAAATAGCATGGAGGACATAGGAGTTAGAAGGGAGCTGGGGATTTGGAACGGGAGGTGAATCATGAGAGAATATGGACTCTGAAAAACAATATGAGGGGTTTGAAGTGGCAGGGGGTGGGAGGTTGGGGTACCAGGTGGTGGGAATTATAGAAGGCACTGGGTGCGGTGAAAAATAATGATACTATTATTCTGAAAGTAAATAAATTAAAAAGAAAAAAATAATGATACTATTATGCTGAAAATAAATGAATTTTTAAAAAAGGGAAAAAAAGAGCTGTGTTATATCTTAGGATGAACACTAGGTCGTATATGGAACTAAGGCATCAGCGACTAATCTGTCAAAAAGCTATGATGGATGTCAGGCTGGATTCCTCAACGTAACAAAAATTAACATAAAAGCAGTTGAAGACAGAGAAAAGGAATGGAGTGTATTTTTATTATCTTTACTTATTAAAATGGCATGGAATTTGGTTCCTATAATGTCCTTATCTGAATTGGGTCTTTATACTTCTAAATTAGAATATACATGCCTCCTCCATTTCTGGAATTGATGAAATGAAACGACCTTGTCTTCATTAAATGTCTAGGTGAGTTGACCAGGAAAATGATTTGGACCTGGCCTTCTGTGTGTTGGCAGGTGTTTGATTACTGCTTCAAATGCCTTAGCCACTAGTAGGAAGTTCAGATTATGTAGGAATTCTGACATAATCTTGGGAGTTGATATGTTTCTTGGAATTTATCCTTTTCTCTCAGTTCTTGGATTTGCTGACATAATTCTACAGACGGGTCTTTTAGGTTATTTTTTTCCCCCCTTCTATCAGGGTCATGTGGTCTCAAACTTCCAACTGTGTGCTTGTCTCCATGTTTTATCCAGGTAATGGCTTCTTCAGTTTGTGAGTTTTCAAAACTGACATGTGAGTTCTCCTGACTTTTTCCTAATGGTTTGTTTGTATTTCTTTTATTTCAATGAACATTTGTATTATACCATTTTGTCTGTTAGCTTTGGAGTTTGTTTGTCCTTTTCCAGTTCCTTATGCCATCAAGGTAGGTTGCTTTTTTCCTGTGTTTTTAATTGCTTGAAATACATGCGTTATATATTTTCTTCATAATATGTTTTGGTATCATCCCATTTTTTTTTTTTTTTACTTTCCATTGTTCATGGCACTTTCTGATTTTCCTTTCAATTTCCTTTCTTTGATTCAATAGTTGTTAATGAGTGTGTTGTGTTTTTCACCTATTAGTGCCTGGATGTATTTACCTTTGGAGAGTGATTTCTTTCCATTTTCATACCTTCGTGGTCATAAGTATACAAGATAGGATTTGAATTTTCTTCCATTAATTAGGACTTGTTTTGGACTCCAGCACAGGATCTGTGATAGACAAGTCTGCCCTTGGGATGAACTTTTGTTATGGTCACGAGAGACACAACTTATGCATTCTTCCACAAAATTCAAGGTGTTTAGAGAGCCCATGATAATGTCTGTTAATATTTACTACCTTTCCTTCTGGATGATCTAACCTATGCAAAAGTGGACTTCCTAGTCCCCAAATATATTGGATGGAGTTCCACAACTCCATTCCTTTCTTTTCACATGCTTTCAACATTAAATACACCCATGTTGGTGGTGTATATGTTGGCAGTTCTTCCAAGTTTCTTACGTTTTGATAATCCACCAAGACAATACACCTTCCAGTAATCTTTTGTCTCTCGAAGGAATAAAATCTCTCTATCTGCTATAGGCACAATCACATTGGCTCTCTTCTTCTTGACAATTGCATAACCTATGTCTTCCCCATTCCCTCACTTTCGAGCTATGTGTATTTTTATATTAGAAGGAAATCTCCTATGGGCAAAAAAAGGTTGAGCTTGTTGTGTTTTTTATCTTTTCTTATTGGAATTTTATACCATTTTTATTTTTAATTATCCAGCCCAACAATCTGTTTCTAGTGGTATGAGAACTTAGTCCTGAATACTTGAACTAACTATTCATAGGTAAGGACTTATCTTTCTCATTTCGGTTGGTTTCTGATGTGGATTCTCTGTGACTTCTACTTTGTAGTGTTTTATTTGGGGTTTCTATCCTTTAGTGCGATTCCTCACTTTCTACTCATCTTTTGTGTGTCTTATCTGTGTGTGTTAGTATTGTCTCTGTGTTTCACATAACACATAATTTGAAATTTCAAGAGATAGAATTCAGTCTTCTTTGGATAGCAATTTAATTTGATATGCCTTAAAAACTCACATTCCATCACTTTCAGCCACATTTCCTACAAAGAATGTCCAATTTAGTTCTCTTTTATAAACACGTGATATCACTAGCCTATCTACAAACTAACTCCAAATTTTGGGTGCCTGGTTAGAGTCATATTCTTTGTCCCCTTTTCCCTTGTTTTTTTTTTTTTCATATTTCTCTTGACTACCAGGAGAGAGTGAAATCGTATGTTATTTGTCTTTCTGGCACTGATAGATGTGACATAGGCTAATGTTCTTCACAATTCTGCCACATGAAGCAAGTGGCAAGAATTCATTCTTGCTTATGGCTGGTTAAGATTCTGTGGGGCTTTGCAGGACAGTGAGATGGTAGTAGTGTCTGGGAACTCCACTCTTGTCTTTAGCCAGGAACACAACAGGAATATTACCACATCAACTTCAACATGGCAGTAATGGACTTGGTGCCTACAAAGCAAAATCCATAGCAAAAGAGAGAATAAGTTGCAAGATTGGAAACATGGTTCACGGGGAAAGTGGGCGGTTGGTGCTTCAGAGGGTTGTGAGACAATGCAAAAGACAAAGTTATAGGAAAGTGGAGAACACTGGAAACCCACAAGGAGCATGTTTCCCAATGCTATTGGCTGTGAACAGCAGAGGTTCCAAATGGCATGAGTTCTTGCCAACAGAGGGTTTTGAGAGCCGGAGATTTCAGATTTGCCAGCTTTGCAGACATCGAATTGAGATAACACTGTGTTTCTCTTTGAGAGGACACCAACAAGCAAGAAGCAACCAGGTGCAGACAGCCTGGAAACCATGAAAAAAGACAATACCAAGAGACACAATGGGAAGTTGGTGTGTTCTGACAGTGCGTGTGTGAGGCAGTGTTTGTGGAGATCACTCAATGGGAGCATAAGAAATTTTGGACTCTCACAAAAGCAGCATAAAGACGGAGATACTGGCCAAAGATAGGACTGTGAGCACATTACTGCCTCAAACACGAGGTCCCAACAGTCAAACACAGGGGGGACTGCCTTCCTCACCCAAGTTGCTTTGTTCGAGGAGAACAGACTCACTTGTAGGGAAATAGAAGAAAGCCCTGCCCACATGCTCTCTCATGAGCAAAGCATTCTGCAACCTTCGTTCTGTTAAGTTGTTTAAAGGTCTCCTTTCACATGGACACAAGTGCCCACCAAGATAAACCTCACTGTATTCAACCCAGACACTAGGTAATCAAAACTGCAGGCAAGGAGAGCCTCTGCAGATGACTGGCCTCAATGACAGGAGAGAGCATCAACACAACAGCAGAGGGCATTCATGCCACAAACAATCGAGACTCCCTCTTAGGCCATCCCTTGGCCACTCCATGATCTCTTCTTCCAAAAAAATTACCTTCAGGTTAGAAAAAAGAATCAGCTTTTCGAATACAGAGAAGAAGAGAGAGACATAATTGTAATTCAACTATGGAAAAATCAATTGCTACCAAAGAAATAGAACAAGAAATGATCAAGGCCAAGCAATCGAAGTGAAACCTGTACATGTAACAGGACCGAGGGAGGATGGAAAGCAGCAGTCAGGATACTCACTGTACATCAGAAAAACATAGAAGTCATTGGGGAGTCTCAAACCACAGAAATAAAAGAGATTAAAAAAATAAAATAATGAGGCCCTGATGAAAGATGGGTAGCAGACTGGATGCAAAGTCGATATACCTGGCAGAAGCAGAGGATCAAATTATAATGATGGAACATGACAATGAGCTTAGAGAAGTCATCGACTCCAAGAAATGCAAAGGTTCCTATTGTAGAAAAACTAGGAGTGAGATAAATAAAGATGGCTGAACATTTTTTTGAGAAATCAGTGCTGAAAGTGTCCCTCATCTGGGAGCAGAAACAGAGATCCTGATTCAGAGGCACAGAGGTGTCCCATCACCATCAACAGAAGCAGAGTCCCAGAAAACATAGTGTCATTCCCCCTGGAAAACCTAGCAATGGAGGAATTCTCTTACCCAAATATGCTTGGGAGTGTAATTTGTCCATAGCAAAGTCACTGACTTCAAGACTAAAAGCTATACCAGGTTTAGAAGCAGGTCAGATAGAGCAAACAACACCTGCCAACTCTAAATACCGTATCCCCTCTATTTCTGAGCAATGGCAGTGCAGCTGTTCTTGTCTAGAACTAGGAGGTATTCACAAGACAAAAATTGGGTCCTGTGGTGTGTCCATCAGTTCAGAGAAGGCCTTCAGCTCAACTAATGATCCCAGGGTCATTGCATCGATCTTGGTCTCAAGTTCCTGCTCAGAGGCAATTCTGCTTCTATCTCGCCAGCTCCACCCCCAATTGTGATATCTCTGTTTCTCTACCAAATATGTGCATGCCCATATTTTGATAAAAATAAAAACAAAAACTGTAAAAAAATTGACTGGGTCCAGAGGATGGTTTATTTAATTTGGATTTAGGTCCCAGTGGAATGCTGCCAGGTACAAAGAACATCCCACATTCTAAAATGCCAGACTGTCACTCTTAGCTTCCTTGTTCATTCTCCTGTTCTCTGTCTTTCTGGATCGCCTCACCAACCTGTAGCATCTGATGTCTGTTCCGCTGTTATGCCCCCTTTTGACACATTGTCATCCTTTCTTGGCTCCATTAGAACATGCCCACTACGACAAGAGGCACTGTTTGCTTATCGCATGATATGTTACCACTTGGGGAATAATCATGAAAGCATTAAGGCAGGCTTGTGCTGCCACATCTCCATTCATTTTCCAAGAAGGTAGCTGCGCCAAACTGTGGAAATGCTCAAGGTTCTTCAACATTTGAATCCTCTACAATGCATCCCTTTGGAGATACACGTTGTTATCTTCAAGTGGGGATGAAAGTCTTTCAGATGAATTCACATGGTCTATGGGTCTCTTCCAGCATGCTCCACACTTGCTCCTGTGAAATCCAAGTACATGAGTCTGTCCTGGGCCTCAGGATTTCGGGTGATGAGTCTGCCTTTGGTGCTTGTTCACTTCTAAAGAACGGGAGGCCATTATGGCCCAATATCTTGAGATGCTAGGGATAGTCATGTCCTTTCTATTGAAGACTCCAGACATGTTTTTGACATGGTTGTGGGTGTTACCTGGGAGCTTTCCTTGGGTGACCATTTTCCTGGTCAGTAGTGCCCTGATCGGGAGGGAGAACCATAGCCATGTGTTCAGTGTGGAGTTCCTCCCCTCAGTCATTGTTTGACGCCTGACTCTTCCTTGGCCTATCATGGGTAAGATGGAATGTTGGATTCCTGCCTTTCTCCGGAGTCCAGAGGCCTGGTGCTGACAGTCATGACCAAAGACTACAAATTCGGCCATGGGGAAGGTGACACCGACTCGCTTCACAAACTGCCTTGGTGAGAGACCCAGACAGCTCCAGCTGTTGTGGAGGGCTTGGGATACTCTTGGTCCACCCATGACTACTCCAGCCAAGTGCTGTGATCAGGCATGGTTTGGAGAGGAGTGGTTGCTAACCTCAAACTTGGCGACATCAAAGAAGTTGGTTTCACTGAAACAGCAGTCCCTCTCTCATGACCTTTGAGTCCTATGGCTTTAGGTATGAAGCTCCGGGAAGGATAGAAAAGGAGCCCTCTGAGATTGATCAAAAACTCGGTCATCTTGTGTGTTAATTTCCCACTTTGCCTTTCTAGACAAAGAAAAAAGAAAATGACATTCAGTATACCATCCGTTTGGCCAACATTTCTCCAGAGATGGCAGGGTTTTCCTATTTCAACTGTAATTTCTGAAGATCTCAAGAAACAGTGGCGCCTCTTGGGTATCAACAGCTCTATTTGAGGTTTGTCATCCTGTGGTTCAGAGAGTCCTTTCTCAGAGACTTCTCCATATGGGTTAGTGATGACTAAGGGATGGAAAGTCCCTTTTCAAGAAAAAATGTTAGGGAATAAATGTATTGTGCTGTCTGTGTCCTTAGCCCCCAGTGTTCTGAAACAGGAGTCATAAGGGATTAGGGCTCTGTCTACCTGTTTTTACTATAAACACCTTTGCAAATTCTTCAAGGAGAGTGGAATTCTACATAGTATCTACCCTTACAGAGAAGCCCTGGAGAGCACTCATTGTTATCATTAGTTAACTCTACCTACTGCGGTAATGGGTATAGCCATGTTAACGAAGTCTCTTAATCAGAGGAAAAGGAATGTACTATATCAATGCCCACTCAAGCAGAAGTGTGGATGGAGCTGCAATGCCCTTGCAAAGACTAGTGGATAAAGAAAATGTGATCCGAATTGGCAACAGAGTATTCCTCAGGCATCAGAGAAAATAAACCACTGCTCCTTTCACTGACATGAATGCCACACGACTGGGTGATGTGAAATTAAAAAGGCAAGCAGACAAATCAAAATATCATATGGCTTTTCTCATATGTACCCCAGGAGGAATACCATGGGCCTTAGTAGAAAGAAGGGAAAACTGAAGGGTAAGAAGTCAGAGAAGGAGACAAACCAGGAGTGACTCAGGACTCTGAGGAACCAAACTGAAGGTTAGAGAAAAGAGAGACATGCAAGAAATGAGGGAACTGGCTAATGGGTGTTGAGGAGTTGTGCCATATATTAGGAGGAGCACTAGGTCGTATATGGAACTAAAGCATCCGTGAATACTCTGTCAAAACAGATGATGGATGAGAGGCTGGCTTCCTCAAAATAAAAAAATAAAATAAAATAAAATAAAAACAAACTCGCCCTTTGAAAAGGAGGTGAACACAGAGAAAAGGAAAGAATTTTATTTTTATTATCCTTTCTTATTAAAACAGTATGGAATTTGTTTCTGATAACGTCCTTATCTGAATTGGGTCTTTATCCTTGTAAATTAGAGTCTACCCGCCTCCTCTATTTCTGGTATTACTGAGAAGAAACGACATTGCTTTCATTAAATGTCTAGGTGAGCTAACCAGGAAAATGATTTGGATTTGACCTTCTGTTTTGGAAAGGTGTTTGATTACTGCTTCAAACACTTTATTCACTAGTAGAGAGCTCAGATATTCTAGGTTTCCTGACCCAATCTTGGGAGTTGAAGTGTCTTGCATTTTATCCTATTCTCACAGTTCTTGGATTTGCTGTCATAATTGTGTAATGGGTATTTTAGGTTATTTTTTTCCTTTCGATAAATTGTCATGTAGTCTCATGCTTTCAACTATATCCTTGTTTCCCTGTTGAATCCAGGTAATGGCTCCTCCACTTTGTTAAAGTTTTCAAAACTGACATGAGAGTTCTCCTGATTTTTTCCTATTGCTTTGTTTGTATTTCTTTTATTTCAATGATCATATATATTATGTCTTTTATCTTTTCACTTTGGGGTTTGTTTCATTTTTTTCTAGTTTCTTATGCTGTAGGTTAGAAGGCTTTTTTTCGGTGTTTTTAATTTTTCGAAATAAACGCATTTAACCATATATTCTTTCCCCATAAAATATTTTGGAATTATCCCATATGTTTCTTGACTTTCCTTTGTTCAAGGTACTTTCTGATTTTCCTTTTGATTGCCCCTCTTTGACTCACTGCTAGTCCGGGAGTGTGTTGTGTTTTCCACATATTAGTGTCTGGCTGTGTTTCCCATTCCTAAGTGATTTCTTTCCATTATCATAATTTCGTGGTCATAATTTCCAAGATAGGATTTGAATTTTCTTCTATTAATTACAACAGGATTTGGACTCCAGCACAGGGTCTATGATAGACAATGTTAGGTCTACCCTTGGGAAGACCTTCTCTTATGGTCCTCAGGAAAACAATCTTAAGCATATTTTCCCAAACTCAAACAGGATGACGTCTGTTATTCCTTAACACCTTTCCATCTGGATGATCTGTCCTGGGCTGAAAGTGTATATCATAGTTTCCAACGATATGAAATTGTGGTCCCCATCTCCCTTCCTTCCTGTTCGTATGCTTCCAAAATTTAGATACACCCACGTTAGTGGTGTATATGTTGGCAATTCTTCCAAGTTTCTGATGATTTGATGCTCTATCAAGGCAAAACTCCTTCCGATAATCTTTTCTCTCTCGAAGGCATGAAATCTCTCTATCTGCCATAAGCACAATCACTGCAGCTCTCCTCTCTTTGCCAATTGCATAACCTATGACTTCCCAATGCTTTCACTTTCAAACTATGTGTATCTTTATCGTCGAAGGAGATCTCCTATGGCCAACATAAGGTCGAGCTTGTTTTGTTTCTGTTGTTTTATTGTTGACCTTTTTTGCTTTATTTTTTTGCTTTTTTTTTCCTAAATTTTCATCCAGTCCAACAATTTGTTTGCAGTGATGGGAGAATTTAGTCCTAAATAATTGAACCAATTCTTTTTTTTTTTCCTTTGAAATTTGCATTTATTTATTTATTTTTTAAATTTTTCTTATTTTTTATAAACATATATTTTTATCCCCAGGGGTACAGGTCTGTGAATCACCAGGTTTACACACTTCACAGCACTCACCAAAGCACATACCCTCCCCAATGTCCATAATCTTACCCCCTTCTCCCAAACCCCCTGCCCCAGCAACGCTCAGTTTGTTTTGTGAGATTAAGAGTCACTTATGGTTTGTCTCCCTCCCAATCCCATCTTGTTTCATTGATTCTTCTCTTACCCACTTAAGCCTCCATGTTGCATCACCACTTCCTCATATCAGGGAGATCATATGATAGTTGTCTTTCTCTGCTTGACTTATTTCGCTAAGCATGATACGCTCTAGTTCCATCCATGTTGTCGCAAATGGCAAGATTTTATTTCTTTTGATGGCTGCATAGTATTCCATTGTGTATATATACCACATCTTCTTGATCCATTCATCTGTTGATGGACATCTAGGTTCTTTCCATAGTTTGGCTATTGTGGACATTGCTGCTATAAACATTCGGGTGCATGTGCCCCTTTGGATCACTACATTTGTATCTTTAGGGTAAATACCCAATAGTGCAATTGCTGGGTCTTAGGGCAGTTCTATTTTCAACATTCTGAGGAACCTCCATGCTGTTTTCCAGAGTGGCTGCACCAGCTTGCATTCCCACCAACAATGTAGGAGGGTTCCCCTTTCTCCACATCCTCGCCAGCATCTGTCATTTCCTGACTTGTTGATTTTAGCCATTCTGACTGGTGTGAGGTGATATCTCATTGTGGTTTTGATTTGTATTTCCCTGATGCCGAGTGATATGGAGCACTTTTTCATGTGTCTGTTGGCCATCTGGATGTCTTCTTTGCAGAAATGTCTGTTCATGTCCTCTGCCTATTTCTTGATTGGATTATTTGTTCTTTGGGTGTTGAGTTTGCTAAGTTCTTTATAGATTCTGGACACTAGTCCTTTATCTGATATGTCGTTTGCAAATATCTTCTCCCATTCTGTCAGTTGTCTTTTGATTTTGTTAACTGTTTCCTTTGCTGTGCAAAAGCTTTTGATCTTGATGAAATCCCAATAGTTCATTTTTGCCCTTGCTGCCCTTGCCTTTTGCGTTGTTCCTAGGAAGATGTTGCTGCGGCAGAGGTCGAAGAGGTTGCTGCCTGTGTTCTCCTCAAGGATTTTGATGGATTCCTTTTGCACATTGAGATCCTTTATCCATTTTGAGTCTATTTTTGTGTGTGGTGTAAGGAAATGGTCCAATTTCATTTTTCTGCATGTGGCTGTCCAATTTTCCCAGCACCATTTATTGAAGAGGCTGTCTTTTTTCCATTGGACATTCTTTCCTGCTTTGTCGAAGATGAGTTGACCATAGATTTGAGGGTCTATTTCTGAATTCTTGATAGGTAAGGAGTTAACGTTCTCATTTTCGGTGTTTTCTAACTCAGATTCTCTGTGCCTTTCCCCTTTATGATATTTTTTAGGAGTTTGCTTCCTTTAGTCCGAATCCTCACTTCTTCCCCGTCTTTTGTGTGTCTTATCTGGGTGTGTGAGAGTGTATGTGTGTGTGTTTTGTCTGTGTGTATTGTCTGTTTGTGTTTCACATAACACTTATAATAAAATTTCAAGAGATAGAAAGTTGGTCTTTTATGAATAGCAATTCAATTTGATATGCCATGAAAACCCACATTCTATCACTTTCAGCCCCATTTCCTGCAAAGAACGTCCCATTTAGTCCTCTTTTATAAACACGTGATCTCACTATCCTGCGTTCAATCAAACACCAAATTTTGGGTGTCTGGTTAGAGTCATAGTGTTTGTCCCATTTTCCCTTGATTTTCACAGGTACCTTGACTACCATGAGAGAGTGAAATCCTGTTATTTGTGTTTCTGAGACTGATAAGACATACGCCAATGCTCTCCACAATTCTTCCATATGAGGCAAGTTGCAAGAATTCATTTTTGCTTATGTATTGGTAAGATTCGGTGGTGGTCTTGGAGGACAGTGAGATGGTAGTAGTGTCTGGGAACTCCAGGCTTGTCTTTGGCCAGGACCACAACTGGATGATTTCCACATTAGGTACAACATGGTGGAAATAGACCTGAAGCCTGGTACAACATGGTGGAAATAGACCTGAAGCCTACAAAGCAAACTCCACAGCAAAAGAGAACAGAAGTCACAGATACTTGGGGGGAAGCCTGGAGACATGGTTTAGAGGAGACGTGTGCATTTGGTGCTACAGAGAGCAATGATCCAATGCAAAGGACAAAGTTACAGGAGAGAGGAACACACTGTAAACCCACAAGGAGCATGTTTCTCAGTGCCAGTGGCTGCGACCAGCAGAGGTTCCAAATGGCATGAGTTCTTGCCAACAAAGGATTTTGAGACCCGGAGACTTCTATCCACAGGCTTTGCAGCCATAGACTGGAGAGAACACTCTGTTTCTCCTAGAGAGTACACCAACAAGCAACAAGGTGCAGACAGCCTGGAAACCATGATCAGAGACAATACCAGGAGACACAGTGGGAAGATGTTGGTTTCTGACAGTGCATCCATGAAAGGTAGTGTTCGTGGAGATGACTCAAAGTGGGCACATTAAATTTTGGGCTTTTGTACCAGCAGCATAAAGATGAAAAGACTGGCCAACGATAGGATGGTGAGGACATTAGCTGCTGAACATGCAAACACGAAGTCCCAACCGTGGAACACCTTTGGGACTGCTATTCTTAGTCCAAGTTGCTTTGTCCCAGAAGAACAGACTTTCCTGAGGGGACTAGAAGAAAGCCCTGCCCACATTCTTTTTACCGACCAGAGCCTTCTACAGGCCTTCATTCTGTTGAGTTGGATGAATGTCTCCTTTCACAGGCACACCAGAGCCCACCAAGGTCTAGGGTGTACAGTCGACCTTTGGTGCTTGGACACTTTTAAAGATTTGGAGACCATTTGGCATGATGTCTGGAGACAATGGGGTTGCTCCTGTCCTCGCTGTTGAAGACTCCAGACATGTTTACAGGTATTCCCTTGGAGCTTTCCTTGGGTGGCGCTTTTCCTTGTCAGAAACACCCTAATTGGGGGGAGGATCATAGCCATGTGCAGGATGTGGTGTTCCTTTCCTTAGTCATTGTTTGATGCATGATTCTTTCTTTCCCTATTGTGGGTAAGTTGGAATGATGGTTCCTTGCTTTTCTCTGGAGTTTAGAAGGCTGGTGGTGACAGTAACGAGAAAAGTCTGTGAATTCAGCATACAGAAGGTGACACTGATTCGCTTCACAAACTGCCTTGCTGAGAGACAAAAGCAGGTCCCACGGTTGTGGTGGGCTTGGGATATTTTTGGCCCACCCATGACTGCTCCAGCCAAGTGTAGTGATCAGGAGTGCTTTGGGGAGGAGAGGTTGCTATGAGCTCAAAGCTTGGTGACATCACAGAAGTGGGATTCACTGAAACAGCAATTCCTCTCTCATGACCTTTGACTCCTATGGTTTTAGATAGAAAGCCATGGGAAGGGCAGAAAAAGAACCCTCTCAACCTGATCAAGAACACAGGTTATCTTGTGTGTTCACTTCCCACTTCCGCTTTCTAGACAAAGAGAAAAGAAAATGAAGTTCAGTATATAATCTTTAGGCCAACCTTTCTCCAGATATTGGAAAGTTTTCCAATTTCTTCTGAAATTTCTATAGATATCAGAAACAACAAGGCCTCTTGTATATCATCCCGTCTCTCTGAGGTTTGTCATCCTTTGGATGCAGAGTGACATTATACATAATAGCTAATCCTTAAGGAGGAGCAATGGACAGCACTCCTTGTTACTATTATTTATCTCTACCTACTGTGTTAATGGGTATAACCCTGTTGATCAAGTCTCTTTAATCAAAGGAAAATTAATGGCCTATATCGATGGCCTACAAGGCTCACTTGAACAAAACTGAGGATTGAGCTGCAATGTCCTTGCAAAGACTAGTGGATAAAGAAGGTGTGGTCCATATTGGCAAGGAGTATTCCTCAACCATTAGGGAGGATGAACTCTTGGTTCTTGCACTGACATGAATGCCACAGGACTGGGTTTGTGAAATGAAAAGGGCAAGGAAACAAAGGGAAATATCATATGGTTTCTCTCATATGTGCCCTAGGAGGAATACCACGGACCTTAGTAGAAAGAAGGAAAAACTGAAGGGGGATAAGTCAGAGAATGGGACAAACCAGGAGTAACTCAGAACTTTGAGGAATCAAGCTGAGAGTCAAGGAAAAAAAGAGACATGCAGGGAATGAGGGAACTGGCTAATGGGTGTTGAAGACTTCTGACATATCTTAGGAGGAGTACTAGGTCATATATGGAACTAAAGCATCAATGAATACTCTGTCAAAAATGTATGATGGATGACAGGCTGGCTTCCACAACAGTACAAAATAATAAAACAAAAACAAGCTGGCCCTTTCAAATGCAGGTGAAGACAGACAGAGAAAAGGAAAGGATTATATTTTTATTATGTTTAATTATTGAAATGGAATATAATTTATTTCCTAAAATGTCATTATTTGAATTGGGTCTTTATACTAGTAAATTAGAGTTCATCCACTTCCTCCATTAGTGGAATCCATGAGGAGAAAATGGCATTGCATTCCCTAATGTGTAGAAGAGTTGAACAGGAAATGATTTGCACCTCACCATCTGTGTGTTGACAGGGGATTGATTACTGCTTCAAACGCTTTAGTCACTACTACAGAGCTGAGATTTTGTAGGTTTCCTGACCTAATCTTTGGAGAGAATATGTGTCTTGGAATTTATCCTTTTCTCTCAGTGCTTTTCTTTTGGGTTCCTCCCCATCTTTTGGGTGTCTTATCTGTGAGTGTGTGTGTGTGTGTGTGTGTGTGTGCTGTCCGAGTGTGTTTCAAATAACAATTATAATTAAATTGATGGAGATAGGAAGTCGGTATTTAATGGATAGCAATTTGACATGCCTTGAAAACTCACATTCCCTCTCTTTCAGCCTCATTTCCTACAAAGAATGTCATCTTTTGTCCTCTTTGATAAACACATATTCTCTCAAACCTTACCTAAACAAACACCACATTTTGTGTGCCTGGTTAGTGTCGTATTGTTTGTCCCTTTTTTCCTTGCTTTTTCATATGTCTCTTGACAGTCATGAGAGAGTGAAATTGTATGTTATTTGTCTTTCTGGGATTGATAGATGTGACGTAGGCTAATGCTCTCCACAATCCTGCCACATGAGGCAAGTGGTAAGAATTAATTCTTGCTTATGGCTGGGTAAGATACTGTGGGGCTTTTTCAGGACAGTGAGATGGTAGTAGTTTCTGGGAACTCCAGACTTGTCTTTAGCCAGGAACACAACAGGAAGATTACCACATCAACTTCAACATGGCAGAAATGAACTGGAGCCTACAAAGCAAACTCCACAGCAAAAGAGAGAATAAGTTGCAAACACTATGGGAGAAGATTGGAGACATGGTTTAGGGGGGAAGTGGGAAGTTGGTAATTCAGAAGGCAGTGAGACAATGCAATGCACAAAGCCACAAGAGATCGGAGCACACTTGGAACCCACAAGGAGTATGTTCTCCAATTCCATTCATTCTGAACATCAGGGGATCTGAATCATACTAGTTCATGCCAAAAAAGGGCCTTGAGGCCTGGAGATTTTAGACAGCAGCCTTGGCATATCAACTGAAAAGAACACTGTATTTCTCTGGCAGAGAACACCAACAAATAGCCAGGTGAAGACAGCATGGAAACCACGATTAGAGACAATACCAGGTGACACAGTGGGAAGTGGGAAGACGGTGGGTTCTGGCTGTACATTAGTGAGAGTCGGTGTACTTGGAGATGATTTGATGGGGGCAAAAGAAATTTGGGGCTCTCGAACAGGCAGCATCAAGTCCGAGCTACTGGCCAAAGACAGGATGTTGAGGGCTTTAATTGCCTCTCCTGCAAACACGAAATTCTAACCGTGGAACACATAGGGTACTGTGTTCCTCAGTACAACTTGATTCATTTTAAGAGAACAGATTTTCTCATAGGGACTAGAAGAAAGCCTGTCCACAGGCTGTCCCCTGACCACAGAATGCTACAGGCCTTCATTTTGTTGTGTAGGTTGAATTTCTCCTTTTACAGGCACACCAGATCCCACCAAGCTAAACCTAAACCTCCCCCTATTCAGCTCAGAGCCCAAACACACCAAAAGGCTGGCAAAGAGTGCCTCTGCAGATAACTGGTCTCAAGGACAGGGGACAGCTATGATACAACAGCAGAGGGCATGCATGCCACACACATACCCGAGACTCCCTCAAGGGCCACTCCCTGATCTCTGATTTCTAAAGAAATTACCATAAGGATAAAAAACAGAATTGATTTTTCAAATACTGTAAAAAGTCAGAGACCTATATCCATGACAAAGATGGAAGAATCAATTGTTGCCAAGGAAGAAGACAAGAAAAGATCATGACCAAGTAATTGCAGTGAAACCTCACATATAACATGTCCAATGGATGATTGAAAGCATAAAGATATCAGAGAGTCTCAAACCACATAGATTAAACTGATAGAAATAAAATAAAATAAAATAATAAAATAAAATAAAATAAAATAAAATAAAATAAAATAAAATAAAATAAAATAAAATAAATAAAGAGTTCCTGAAGAAAAGATTGGTAGCAGACTGAAGAAAAAGTCCAAGAAGCTGGCAGAAGCAAAGGACCAAATTTTTGACATGGCAAAAAAGGATTGGTAAATAAGGAAGCAATCCAAAGAAAGAAGGAGAATGATGAAACATGACAATGAGCTTAGGAAAGTCATCGACTCCAAGGAATAGAAAGAGGTGCTTATTGTAGGAGAAGTAGAAGTGAGAGAAAAAAAAGAGGGCTGAACATGGATTTGAGAATTCAGAGCTAAAACTGTCCCTCATCTGGGAGCAGAAACAGAGATATAGATTCAGAGGCAAAAAGGACTCATATCACCATCCACAGAAGCATAGAACCACAAGACATAGTTAAATTCCCCCTGCAAAAGCTATCAATGAAGGAATTCTCTTTGCTAAATATGCATGGTAGTGTAATTTGTACATAGCCAAGTCACTTACCTGAAAAGGACAAACTACACCAGCTCTCGAAGCAGGCCAGATAGCACAAGCAACACCAGCCCAAGCCAAAATCCATTTCCCCTGCATTTGTGAACAATAACAGAGCAGTGGTTCACGTCTAGAACTAGGAGGTATTCTGAAGTCAAAGATTGTGTCATGGATTGTGTCTATCAGTTCAGAGGCGGACTTCAGCTCAACTCATGATCCCAGGGTCTTGGCATCGACTCTGGTCTCAGGTTCCCTGCTCAGGGGTAAATCAGATTTTCCCTCTCCAGCTGTACACCCTGACTGTGATCTCTCTGTCTCTCTGTCAAATATGTGCATGTGCATTGTTTGACCTAAAGACAAAAAAATAACCAGGGTTCAAGGATTGACTGTGGCCAGGGGATGTTTTCTTTAATTTGGACCTAGATCTCTATGGAAGGCAGCCAGGTTCAGAGAACCTCCCACCGTCGTCAAATGCCAGACCTTCACTCAGAGCTCCAATGTTCATTCTCCAGTTCCTTGTCTTCCTGAATATCCTCACCAACCTGTAGCATACGCTGTCTGTGGCTCTGTAATGGCCCTTTGTTGATCCACTGTTCATCTTCTGCTGGCTCCGGTAGAACACATCCCATTAGAGTGGTACGCATATATGTACTAGGGTAACTTGAGATCCAATTGTCCACCCATGTGTTACCTAGCATTTTTGTTTTTGTGGTGTAGCCGACTTAGCACGACTGTGCAGTTTTTTCTGTATTGTTATCTCATTGGCCACCTCTGTATAGCCTGGCTAAACTACCGCTATAAATGTTAGTCTGTGAGGCTGGGAGGGGTCGCCTCTTTGCAAGAGAAGGCCCTGACTGGTCAATATGATTCTCGATGATTTGTGCAAAATTAACGTTTGCTTGACCTTCATTTTGTATCAGTCTCGCTCCTTTGAATAAGGACCCTATCTTTGGAGGGCCACCCGAATTCAAATGATGAGAACTGAGCCAGCATAAGAATTTTTGGAAAAGCCTCTGGAGGTAAAATCATGGGATCCTGCATGGATCTGCAGGGTATGGGCCCAGTGGTAGAAGGTGGCAGCAGCCATGCTCCCCAGAGTTGGTGTGGATGCGGAGATGCCCCATACTCTGCTGGTAGATCGTATGGGGGTTCAAGTCCCCCTTGGTGGTCAGGGGGTTCGAGTCCCCTTAGATAATCAGTGGGCTCGAGTTCCCCTTGGCGGTTAGAGGGGGTTTAAGTACCCCTAGGCGAACTCCAGGGGGTTCGAGTCCCACTGGACAGTCAGGGGGGTTAGAGTCCCCCTAGACATTTAGGGGGTTCAAGTCCCCCTGGGCGGTTTTGGGGTTTGAGTCCTCCTAGGCAATCAGGGGATAAAGAAAGCCCCCACGAGTGGCAGGTTATTGGTAAGAATCATTGGGCTTACGGTTGTCTTTGTCTGGTCCTTTTGTTGTTTTTGTATTGTTTGTTATGATTGAAGAAATGGGGCAAGCAGAGAATAAAGGGATTCTGGCTTTCATCTCTCTGTTCTTCATAATAGATGTGAGGCTTCTCACTCACTCATTTCATGTGTTAAGGACTATGACTGTAGCCAACTGGGGTTAGTCTAAGAGTGAGATAAGGTGCCCAATGATGATGCTCATTGCAGCTGAGCATGGTATATGAGTGCCAAATGGACCACTTTTGGTAAGCAAAACTGGCACTGTGGGATGAACCGACCTTGAGCCAAAGAATTTAAAAAATATTCCCAAGCAGCTGCCGAAACCCCCTTTGTTTTGGGGAATTAATTGCCTTCTCTGGTCTGATGTGGACTGCCTAGCCCTTCCCCCTTGTTGTCGGAGAGCATGGCATCTGAAGTGGAGATAGTTATTTGTCTGTCTCAAGGTTTTATTTTTTCTTTATTTTTTTTTATATTTTAAATTTTTTATTTTTTATAAACATATATTTTTTTCCCCTGGGGTACAGGTCTGTGAATCACCAGGTTTACACACTTCACAGCACTCACCAAAGCACATACCCTCCCCAATGTCCATAATCCCACCCTCTTCTCCCAAACCCCCTCCCCCCAGCAACCCACAGTTTGTTTTGTGAGATTAAGAGTCACTTATGGTTTGTCTCCCTCCCAATCCCATCTTGTTTTATTTATTCTTCTCCTACCCACTTAAGCCTCCCTGTTGCATCACCACTTCCTCATATCAGGGAGATCATATGATAGTTGTGTTTCTCTGCTTGACTTATTTCGCTAAGCACGATTCGCTCTAGTTCCATCCATGTTGTCGCAAAAGGCAAGATTTCATTTCTTTTGATGGCTGCATAGTATTCCATTGTGTATATATACCACATCTTCTTGATCCATTCATCTGTTGATGGACATCTAGGTTCTTTCCATAGTTTGGCTATTGTGGACATTGCTGCTATAAACATTCGGGTGCATGTGCCCCTTTGGATCACTACATTTGTATCTTTAGGGTAAATACCCAATAGTGCAATTGCTGGGTCATAGGGCAGTTCTATTTTCAACATTCTGAGGAACCTCCATGCTGTTTTCCAGAGTGGCTGCACCAGCATGCATTCCCACCAACAATGTAGGAGGGTTCCCCTTTCTCCACATCCTCGCCAGCATCTGTCATTTCCTGACTTGTTGATTTTAGCCATTCTGACTGGTGTGAGGTGATATCTCATTGTGGTTTTGATTTGTATTTCCCCGATGCCGAGTGATATGGAGCACTTTTTCATGTGTCTGTTGGCCATCTGGATGTCTTCTTTGCAGAAATGTCTGTTCATGTCCTCTGCCTATTTCTTGATTGGATTATTTGTTCTTTGGGTGTTGAGTTTGCTAAGTTCTTTATAGTTTCTGGACACTAGTCCTTTATCTGATATGTCGTTTGCAAATATCTTCTCCCATTCTGTCAGTTGTCTTTTGATTTTGTTAACTGTTTCCTTTGCTGTGCAAAAGCTTTTGATCTTGATGAAATCCCAATAGTTCATTTTTGCCCTTGCTGCCCTTGCCTTTTGCGTTTTTCCTAGGAAGATGTTGCTGCGGCAGAGGTCGAAGAGGTTGCTGCCTGTGTTCTCCTCAAGGATTTTGATGGATTCCTTTTGCACATTGAGATCCTTTATCCATTTTGAGTCTATTTTTGTGTGTGGTGTAAGGAAATGGTCCAATTTCATTTTTCTGCATGTGGCTGTCCAATTTTCCCAGCACCATTTATTGAAGAGGCTGTCTTTTTTCCATTGGACATTCTTTCCTGCTTTGTCGAAGATGAGTTGACCATAGATTTGAGGGTCTATTTCTGGGCTCTCTATTCTGTTCCATTGATCTATGTGTCTGTTTTTGTGCCAGTACCATGCTGTCTTTATGATTACAGCTTTGTAATAGAGCTTGAAGTCTGGAATTGTGATGCCACCAACGTTGGCTTTCTTTTTCAATATCCCTTTGGCTATTCGAGGTCTTTTCTGGTTCCATATAAATTTTAGCATTATTTGTTCCATTTCTTTGAAAAAGATGGATGGTACTTTGATAGGAATTGCATTAAATGTGTAGATTGCTTTAGGTAGCATAGACATTTTCACAATATTTATTCTTCCAATCCAGGAGCATGGAACATTTTTCCATTTCTTTGTCTCCGCCATCTTGACTCCTCCCCCTGTCTCAAGGTTTTAATGTGTAATTGTTAAAGTGGCTTCCAAAGTCTTTGGTATCCTGAAACTGTGAAGGGTTGCTTGAATGACAAATGGAATTAAATTCGTTGGACATGTAGGTCTTAACCAAATGAGATATAATGCTACACCATTAGGTCAAAATCTAATCTTGACCACCACACACGCTATTGCGGACCTTCGTAGACTCCAACCGACTGATGATGGTGAACACCCGAGAGACAGGGTATCAGGCCCTCCTCCTCAACAAACCAAGAGTGATCTCACAGCCACCAGTGGTGCTAAATCCAGCCACACTGCTCCCAGAGGAGCTGGCTGACCATCCACACAACTGTGGGGAGGTCCTAAACCAAGTCACAGGAATAAGACTGGATCTCAGAGACATGCCCTTCCCAGATGTAGAGATGACTCTGTTCATGGAAAGAGGTATGTGAGGTATGTGAGGGCTGTGGTAGTTTATCCTGAGAAGGAAATATGGGCAACACCATGCCACATAGAACTTCAGCACAACAAGCAGAACTGATTGAAATCACTAAGTCACTGCAGATGGCTAAAGGTAAACCCACCAACATCAATACGGATCACAGGTATGTCGTTGCTACTCTCCATATACATGGATCTACTTACAAAGGAAGGAGCCTATTAACAGCAGAAGGAAAAGGAATTAAAACAGAAGAGAAATATTGGGACCCAAAAGAGGTGGCTGTTATGCATTTCTTGTGACACCAAAAGGTGACTGGTCTGATTTCAAAGGGAAACCAATTATCAGATCGATATAAACTGGAGAATTAAGAGGAAGATTTAAAGTATTAACAAAAATGGCTAATTTATATTATAAAGGGGAATGGGCTAAGACTTAAAGAGGAAATTTAATTCTTTAATTCTTCCTCAAAGACTAGGAAAGAAGTTAGTAGACCAGATACATTAGGGTACTCACCTGGGGTCACTCAAACTCAAGGAATTTAAGGCAAGCAGTTCCAGGCTTCTAAATTACGGTGTATGGTCCAGGATATAGTTGATAGATGTGCTCAGTGCCAGGCAGTTAATGTGGGAGGAACTAGAATTGGAAGAGGGAAAAGAGAAAGAGGTAGTGTACCAGGAATTTATTGGAAAATAGATATTACAAAAATAAAACCTGGGAAATATGGGGACAAGTATATATTAGTTTTTGTAGATTTCGTTTCAGGCCAGGTTGAGGCTTTTTCCGAGAAACATGAGACAGCAGGAGTGGTATCCAGAAAGCTACAAGAAAAATAATTCCTAGGTCAGGGCTTCCTCTCATGATTGGGTCATTCAAAGGCCTTGCATTTTGAGTTCAGTCTCACAGGAATTGGCCAAGGCCATGGGCACAAAATGGAAACTACATTGTGCCTATCAGACCCAGAGTTCTGGGCATGTAGAGAGAATGAACCAGACTCTTAAAGAGACCTTGACAAAACTAACCCTGGAGACGGGCAGTGGATGGGTGGATCTCCTTCCTTTCACCCTGCTCAGGGCAAGATGTACACACTATTTAAACAGGGTGACCCCAGTTGAAATGTTTGGGAGAACCTCTGCTCCTGCTCTGTCCTTGGCTACAAAAGGTTGCCCTAGCAGAAATGACTGATCAGTCTGTTCTCCAGTCACTGCAGGCATTACAGTCTGTATTTTAAAAAATGCAGGGATCCAGACTGCCCACACTGGTATGGAGACTGAGGTGGAACCACATCCTTTCCAACCCAATCACCTGGTTTGGATATGACATTATCAATTGGGGAGCTTGGAGCCTCGCTGGATGGGACCTTTTACTGTTACCTTGAACACACCACAGCAGTAAAAGCAGAACACATCAGGGCCTGGATTCACGCATGTCACATCAAATGAGCCAAGGATGAAGAAGACCCCCAAAGGTGGAAGCCACAGCCAAAGATCCCGCTCACCCTGGACTAAATCTAAGACTGAAAAAACTATGAGTTTGTTGTTGCTCCTATTTTTACCTGTTTATGTAAATTATAGGCAGTTATTTAGATAAAGGAAATCAGAAAAAAAATGAAAAGGGTTTTATGAAGCGGTAAATGGGTAACTCATAGGCCGACTGTGCACTAGTGTCATTTACACTAGTGTAAATATACAGCCGACTGTACACTAATGTCATGTACAAAAGAAAATGAGAGCGATAAAAATGTTAGAATTACATGCTCAATAAACCCTTTATAACCAGAGCATGTAGACCTGGATGAAAAGTCAAGGAATTGGACTAATCTCCAAAGAATAGGGAGGAATGTAAGAGCCTGGGTGGCCAGAGAGAATCATTTTGTGTTTATGCAGTATACATAGATTGGCCTCATGCAGTAATTTTTGATTGATACTGCCCCTCCCAAAGGTATTTACTCTCAAAGCCTAGATATAAGGGCAGGTCGGGCCAGATGAAGATATCTACTCAGTGGGGGGCTTATATCTACTAGGTAAATTGAGTTTCAATTGTCCATCCGTGTGTTACTAGCAGTTTTTTTCTATGTATGGCAGACGTAGCACCACTGTGCAGTTTTCTCTGTGTATTGCAATCTAAAGGCCACCTGTGTATAGCCCAGATAAACTACATCTATACATGTTAGTCTGTGATGCTGGAGGGGGTCGAATTTGGAAGAGAAGGCCCAGACCTGTCAGTATGATTCTCGATGTTTGGAATGAAATTAAGTTTTGCTTGACCTTCGCTTTGTATCAGTCTTGCTCCTTTGATTAAAAACCCTAACACTTCTGTCTTCTCTATGAAGACTCCAGACATGTCTATGCCATGATTGGAGGTGTTCCCTTTGAGCTTTCCTTGGGTGGCTCTTCTCCTGTTCAGAAGATTGGTGATTGGGTGGGAGGGCCTAACTCTTGTGCAGGGCTCAGATTCCCTCCCCTGAGGTTTGCTTGAGGCCTGATTGTTACTTGACCTTTCCTGGCTAAGATGGAATGGTGGATTCTTGCCTTTCTCCGAAATCCAGAGCGCTGGTGCTGACAGTCAGGACCAAACACTATGAATCGGTCCATGGAGAAGGTGATACTGAAAAGCTTCACAAATTGCCTTGATGAGAGACCCAGGAGGCTCCACCAGTTTGGGAAGGCTAGGGGTCCTATTGGCACACCCATGAATACTCCAACCAAGTGTAGTGATCAGGCATGGTTTTATGAGGATTGGTTGTTATGACCTCAAAGCGTTGTGACATCACAGATGCTGGCTTCACTGAAGCAGCTGTCTCTCTCCCATGACCTTAGTATCCTATGGCTTTAGGTAGGAAGCCCTGGGAAGGACAGAACACGAGCCCTCTGAGCCTGATCAGGAACTCAGGATGTCTTGTGGGTTAAGGTCCCACTTCCCCTTTCTAGATAAATAGGAAAAAAATGATGTTCATTATACCTTCCTTTAGGCCAACATTTCTCCAGAGACAGCAAGGTGTCCTATTTCTACTACAATTTCTAGATCTTAAGAAACATTGAGGCATCTTGGTTTCCAACAGCTCTCCATGGGGTTTGTCATCCTGTGGGTGAGCAAGTCCATTGTCAGTGTCTTTTCCCAACGGGTCAGTGATGACTAACGGACAGAAAGTCCCTTTGTGAGGAAAAAGTTAAGGGCATGAATATATGGTGCTGCCTTTGTCCTCATCTCCTAGAGATCTGAAACACAAGGTTAAGGGATTAGGGCTCTGTCTACCTGGTTTTCCCTTAACTTTGCAAAGTCTTTGAGGAAAGTGACTTTCTGAATCAGAGCTAACTCTTTAGGAAGAGGCCTGGACCACACCTGTTGTCATCATTAGTTAAGTGTACTTGTAGTGGAACGGGTATAGACATGTTGACCAAGTCTCTTTAGTCAAAAGGAAAGGGACGGCCTATATCGATGGCTTGCAAAGCCCACTTGAGCAGAACTGTGGACTGAGCCTCAAGGTCCTTGCAGACAAGTGATGAAGAAGGTGTGGTCCATCTTGGTAACACAGTATTCCTCAGATATCGGGGAGGATGAACCCCTGGAACTTACATTGACATGAACGTCCCATGTCTGGGTGATTGGAAATTGAAAAGACAGGCAGAACAATGGAAATATCATATATCTTTCCACAATATGTTCCTCAGGAGGAATACCTTGGCCCTTAGTAAAGGAAAGGAAAATTGAATGGGAAGAATGCAGAGAAAGAGACCCACCAAGAGTGACTCAGGACTCTGAGAACCAAGCTGAGGGTTACAGAGAAGAGACACATGCAGGGAATAAGTGAAATGCTTAATGGGTGTTCAGGAGCTGTGGCATAGATTAGGAAAAGCACTAGGTCGCATACGAAAAACTAACATCCGTGAATACTGTGTCAAGAAAAAATTACAAAAAAATTCCAAGAAGAATTCTAAGATTTTCAACAAAAAAATTCAGAGAAAAACAATGTGACCCTTTCAAAACCTAAAGAAGGCACAGGGAGAAAAGGAAAGAATTATATTTTATATTATCTTTCCTTATTGAAATGGCATGGGATTTTCCTAAAATGTCCTTATCTGAATTGGGTCTTTATCCTTGTAAATTAGAGTCTACCTGCCTCTTCCATCTCTGAAATTGATGAGAAGACATGACATTGCCTTCGCTAAATACCTAGAAGAGTGGCCCAGGAAAATGACTTGGACCTGGCCCTCTGTGTGCTGGCAGGTGTTTGATTACTGCTTCAAACGCTTCAGTCACTACTAAAGAGCTACGATTTTGTAGGTTTCCTGACCTCATCGTGGGAGATTCTATGTGTCTGGGAATTTAACCTTTTCTCTCCGGTCTTGATTTGCTGGCATAAATGTGTGTATGTACCTCTTAGGTTATTCTTTTTCCTTTCTACCAGTTGTCATGTGGTTTCTTACTTTCAGCTGTGTGCTTCTCTCCCTGATATATCCCAGTAATGGCTTTGCAGTTTGTTCATGTTTTCAGAACTGAAGTGTGAGATCTCCGGATTTTTTTTTTAATTGGTTTGTTTGTATTTCCTTTATTTCGATAATCATATGTATGATTTCATTTTTTCTGTTAACTTTGCAGTTCGGCTCTTCTTCTACTTGTTCCTTCAGGCGTCCAGTTAGGTTCCTTTTTTTTTTTTTTTTTTTCGGTGTTTTTAAATTTTGGAAATGCATGCGTTTAACACTTTATGTTTTCCCAATAAAATGTTTTGGCATCACTGCTTATTTTTCTTGACATTCCTTTGTTCATGGCTCTTTCTGCATTTCCTTTGGATTTTCTTTCTTGCATTCATTGCTAGTTAGTGAGTGTGTTGTGTTTTCCAACCTTTAGGGTATGGCTGTATTTCCAATTTGAAAGTGATATCTTCCCGTTTTCATACCTTCATGATCATAAGTGCCCAGGATAGGTTTTGACTTCTCTTCCATGAATTAAGACTGGATTTGGTCTCGAGATCATGACCTGCGATAGACAAAGTTAGGTCTGCCGCTGGGAAGAACATATCTTACTGTCCTCATAGACACAATCTTACTCATGGATCCCCAAAGATCAGGTGGTCTCGAGAGCCCATGTGGACGTCTGTTATTCCTTACCACCTTTTCATCCAGATGATCTATCCTGTGCTTACCTTGGATATCATAGTCCCCAACAATATTGGATTAAAGTCCCCATCTTCCTTCCTCTCTTTTCATATGCTTCCAACGTTAAGATACAGCCATGTTCTGGTATATATGTTGGCAGTTCTTCCAGGTTTCTGATGTTTTGATACTCCATCATGACAAAACACCTTCCGCTCTCTTTTGTCTCTCAAAGGCATAAAATCACTCTAGATGACTTAGGCACAATCACTTTGGCTCTCTTCACCTTGGCAAGAGCAGAACCTACGTTTCCAAATTTCTTCACTTTCAAGCTATGTGTATCTTTATAGTCAAAGGAAATCTTCTATGGGCAACAGAATTCGAGCTTGTTTAATATTTGTTGTTTTCTGATGGATCTATTCTCGTTTTTTTGTTTGTTTGTTTGTTTGTTTTATTTTATTTTATTTTATTTTATTTTTTAATTTCAACCACACCTACAAAATGTTTGTATTGACGGGAGACTTTCGTTGAATGCTGAATGAATTATTGTTAGGTAAGGGGTTCACTTTCTTATTTCGGTTGACTTCTGACTTGAATTCTCTGTGCCTTTCCCTTTTATGGTATTTTCTTTGGGGATGCTTCATTAGTGCGATTTCTCACTTCCTCCCCCTCTTTCACGTATCTTATCCTGTGTGTGTTCGTGTGTGTGTATGTGCATGAACATGTCTTAAAATGTGAGTGGTCTGTGCGTGTTTCACACAAAACTTATAATTCAATTTCAAGAGGTAGGAATTGGGTCTCTTAAGGTTAGCAATTCAATTTGACATGCCTTGTCAACTCACATTCCATCTGTTTCAAGAACATCTTCTGCAAGGAATGTCATCATTTGTCCTCTTCCATAAACACGTATTCTCACAAAACTGCCTTCAAAAAAACACCACATTTTGTGTGCCTCATTAGAATCGTATTGTTTCTCCCTATACCCTTTGATTTTTCATACGTTTCTTGACTGTCTTGAGGGAGTGAAATCGTCTGTTTATTTTCTTTCTGAGAATGATAGATATGACAGGGCACAAAGCTCTCTGCAAGCCTGTCACATGAGTCATTGGAAGAATTCATTCTATTTTAAGTCTCAGTAAGAATTTGCGGTGACATCGAGGACAGTGAGATGGTAGTAGTGTTTAATAACATCGTGCTTATCTTCAGCCATGAAGGGAAAAGGAAGATGACAACAATGACGGAGGCGGGGTGGAGATTAACCTGAAGCCTACACAGTAAACTCCACAGAGTAAGAGATCAGAGTTCGCAGAAACTATGGGAGTTTGGAGACATGGCTCATGGGAGATTTGGGTGGTTTGTGCATCAGAGGGCAGTGATCCCATGCAAAGGACAAAGGCTCAGAACAGGGCACACTGGGATCCCACAAGGAACCTGTTTCCCAGTGCAATTGGCTGTGACCAACAGAGGGTCTGAGTTCATGACAACACAATTTTTGAGGGCTGGAGTTTTCAGATCAGCAGGCTTGGCATAAATCGACTCGAAAGAACACCATGTTTTTCTTGCAGGGGACACCAACAAGCAAACAGGTGCAGAAAGCCTGGAGACCATGATCAGAAACGATACCAGGAGATGTAGCTGGAGGAGAGTGGGTCCTGGCAGTGCATCCATGAGAGGCAGTGTTTGTGGAAATGATTCAATGGGTGCATAAGAAATTTTGGGCTCTCAAACCAGTAGCAAGAAGACAGAGCTAAGAGCCAAGACAGGATGGTGAGACATTTGCTGCCTACCCTGCCAACAGAAAAACCCAACTGTGGAACACTTGAAGGACTGCCTTCCTCAGTCCAAGATGCTTAGTCCAAGGAGAACACATTCTCCCATAGGGGACAGAATGCAGGCCTGCATTCTATTGTGTTGTGGAATGTCTCCTTTCACACGCACACCTGATCCTACTAAGTGAAACATCAGCATATTCAGCCCGGGCCCCAAACACAGCAAACTCCAGACAAGGAGGGCCTTAGCAGTTTACTGGTCTCAAGGACAGGGTCAGCCACAACACAACAGCATATGGCATCATCACACACACACACACACAAACACCCATCATCCCTTAAGGGCCAGCATTAGGTCACTCCCAGATTTCCTCTTCTTAAAGACATTCACCTCAGGATGGATAAAGAATGAACTTTCAGGATATGGAGAGGAAGACAGAGACTTACATCCAAGGCAAAGATGGAAGAATCAACAGATGCCTAGGTAAAAGAACAAGAAATGATCACGGCTAGGCAATCAGAGAGAAACTTCTACATAGACCACGCCCGATGGGGTATAGAAAGTAGCGGCCTGGATACTTCCTGCAAATTAGAAAACATTGAAGATATCGGAGAGTCTCCAACCACAGAGATAAACTGATAAAGATAAACGAACATAAATAGCTCCTGAAGGGAAGATTGGTAGGAGACTGGATGCAAAGTCCAAGAACATGGCAGAAGTAGATGATCCACTTAGTGACCTGGAAGAACTAGTCTAGAAAATAAGGGAGCAAATTCTAAAAGAGAAGGAAGAATGACGGGACATGTCAATGAGCTTAGGGAATCATCATCTCCAGGAATTGAAAGAGGTGCCTCTTGTAGGAGAAGTAAGAGTGAGTGAAAGAAAGAGGGCTGAACATGGATTTGAGAAATCGGGGCTGAAAATGACCCTCATCCGTTAGCACAAACAGAGGTCCACAATGAGAGGCACAGAGGACTCCCATCACCTTCCACAGAAGCAGAGCACTAAAAGACATAGTGTCATTTACCCCTGGAAAATATAGGCATGGAGGAATTCACTTTAGCAAATAGGTATGGTAGAATAGTTTGTCCATAGCCCAGTCACTGACTTCAAGAGGAAATGCTATACCAGCTCTCGAAGCAAGCTGGATAGCTCAAGCAACACCAGCCAAAGACAAAACCCTTATCCCCTGCATTTCTGAACAATGACTGGGCATTGGTTCTTGTCTAGAACCACGAGGTTCTAGGAAGTCAATGGTTGGGTCCCAGGATGTGTCAATCATTTCAGAGGCAGCCTTCAGATCAACTCATCATTCCAAGGTCTTCGCAATGACTGTGGTCTCAGGTTCTCTGCTCAGGGGAAAGTAAGCTTCTCCCTCGACAGCTCTACCCCCTTGATTGTGAACTCTCGGTCTCTCTGTGTAATAAGTGCAAGCACATCGTTTGACAAGATAACAAAAACAAAACCAGGCACAATAATTGACTGGGGGCAGAGGATGATTTATTGAATTTGGACCAAGGTTCCTATGGAGGGCAGCTAGGTACAGAGAACCTCCCACCATCCTAAAATACCAACCTTCGCTTGGAGCTCCAATGTTCATTCCCCTGTTCCTTGTCTTCCTGGATCTCCTCACCAACCTGAAGCATCCATTGTGTGTCACGCTATACTGACCCCTTATTGACACATGTTCATTCTCTTCTGGCTCCATTATAACATGCCCATCTTCTACAACAGGCGCTGTTTGATTCTCACATGACATCTTTTGGCTGAGGGTCATGAGAGGTATAAGGCAGGCTTTTGCTGCCACATGTCCATGCAGTTCCACAGGGGTAGCTGCTCCACCCTGAGGGAGTGCTCAACGTTCTTCCACATTCGAATCCTCTTCAATGCGTCTTTTTGGACATACAAGTTGTCTTCCTGAAACGGGCACGGAAGTCTTTCAGATGGCTTCTCTTGGGCTATGGGTCTCTTCCAAAATGCTCTCCGTTTGCTTCTGTGGACTCAAAGTACATGAGTCCATCCTGGACCTAAGGTTCTACACCTAAGGTGTAGAGTCTGCCTTTGATGCATGGTTATTTTTAAAGATTGGGAGGCCTTGTTGGCAGCATTCTGGAGAGGCTCGAGGTACTCGTGTCCTCTCTGTTGAAGACTCCAGACATGTCTTTGGCACGGTTGTGGGTGTACAGTTTTGTTTCCTTGGGTGGCCCTTCTCCTGTTCAGAAGCTCCATGTTTGTATGGGAGGGCCTTATCCTTGTGCCAGGCTCAGATTTTCTCCCCTGAGGCTTTGCTTGAGGCCTAATTGTTTCTTGCCCTGTCATGGTTAAGATGGAATGGTGGATGCTTATCTTTCTCTGCAGTCCAGAGGGTTGGTGATGATAATCACGACCAAAGACTATGAATTGGGCCCTGTAGAAGGTGACTCCGACTCGCTTCATAAACTGCCTTGTTGAGAGTCCAGACAGCTCCAGCAGTTGGGGACGGTCTGGGGTTCTCTTGGCCCACTCACGACTACTCTAGCCAATTGTAGTAATCAGGCGTGATGTAATGAGGAGCGGTTGTTATGAACTCAAAGCATTGTGTCATCACAAATGCTGCCTTCACTGAAGCAGCTCTCCCTCTCCCATGACCTTGGTGTCCTAAGGCTTTATGTAGGAAGCCCTGGAATGACAGAACAAGAGCCCTCTGAGTCTAATCAAAAACTCAGGTTGTCTTGTGGGTTAGTGTCCCACTTCCTCTTTCTGGAAAAATGGGAAAGAAAATGATGTTCAGTATACCTTCCATTAGGCCAACATTTTCCCAGAGACGGAAAAATGTCCTATTTCCACTACAATTTCTAGCAGTCCCATGAAACGGTGAGGCCTCATGGGTATCAACTCTTAGTTGGTCTCATCTCTTAGTTTTCTGAAACACACGGCTAATGGTTAAGGCTCTGTCTACCTGGCATTCCCTTACACACCTTTGCAAAGTCTTATAGGAGAGAGTCATTCTGCATCAGCGCTAAATCTAAGGAAGAGGCCTGAACCGCACCCGTTGTCATCATTAGTTGTCCTTGTTGCAGTAACGGGTATAATTATGTTGACCATGTCTCTTTAGTCAGAAAGATACGTACGGCTAATATCGATGGCTTGCAAGGCCCATTGGAGCAGACCTTTGCAGTGAGCCACAATGCCCTTGCAAGGACTAGTGGATAAGGAAGGCTTGGTCCATTTTGGCAAGACTGTATTTCTCGGCCGTCAAAGAGAATGAACGCACTGGACCTTGCCTTGACATGAATGTCCCATGCCTGGCTGATGTAAAATGAAAAGGCAAGCAGAAAAAGGAAATATCATATGGCTTCCCACAATATGTTCCTCATAAGGAATACCTTGGCGCTTTGTCCTCTTCAATAAACACGTATTCTCATAAAACTGCCTTCACACAATCACCATGATTGTGTGTCTCATTAGTGTCATATTGTTTGTTCCTATACCCCTTGCTTTTTCATATGTTTCTTGACTGTCATGAGGGAGTGAAATCATCTGTTTGTTGTCTTTCTGAGAATGATTAATGTAACGAAGCCCAATGGTCTCCGCAGCACTGCCACATGAGGCAACTGGAAAAATTCATTCTTTTTTATGTCTCAGTAAGAATTTGTGGTGACATGGAGGACAGTAAGATGGTAGTAGTGTATAATAAACTCGTGCTTGTCTTCAACCAAGAAGGCAACAGGAAGATGACCACAACAACTGCAACAGAGTGGACATTGATGGAAAGCCTACATAGTAAACTCCACAAAGAAGAAAGGTAGTCGCAGAGACTAAGGGAGAAGTTTGGAGACATGACTTATAGGAGATTTCGTTGGTTTATGCATCAGAGGCCAGTGATCCCTTGCAAAGGACAAAGGCACAGGAGAGGAGGGCATGCTGGAAAGCCACAAGGCACCTGTTTCCCAGTGCCATTGGCTCTGACAAGAAGAGGGTCTGAAGGGCACGAGTTCTTGACAACACAAGTCTTGAGTGCTGTTGTTTTCAGATCAGCAGGCTTGGCAGATAAAAACTTGAAAGAACTCTATGTTTTTCTTGCATAGGTCACCAACAAGCAACCATGTGCAGACAACCTGGAGACCATGATCAGCGACAATACCAGGACACGCAGTGGGAAGATGGTGGGTCCTGGCAGTGCATCCATGAGAGGCAGTGTTCATGGAGTTGTCTCAATGGGGCATAAGAAATATTGGGCTCCCACACGAGGAGCATCAAGACCGAGCTACTGGCCAATACAGGATGGTGAGGAGCATCCTCACCTCATACAGAGCACCAAAAGACTGCCTACTCTGCCCATATGAAGTCCAAACCGTGGAACACTTGAGGGACAGCCTTCCTCACTCCAAGTTGTTTAGTCCAAGTAGAACAGACTCTCCCATAGGGGACGAGAAGAATGCATTGACCACATGATCTCTTCTGAACACAGCATTCTGTAGGCCAGCATTCTGATGAGTTTGTGGAATGTCTCCTTTCACAGGCACACCAGAGCCCACCAGATAAACCTCAGCATATTCAGCCCAGGCCACAAACACACCAAATGCCAGGCAAGGAGAGCCACTGCAGATGGATGGTCTCAAGGACAGCGTCAGCGAGAACACAAACATCAGATGGCATGCATCACACACACACACACACACACACACACACACACACACACGACAAAACTTAAGGGTCCGCCCTTGGTCACTCAATGATCTCCTCTACCTAAATAAATTACCCACAGGATAGAAAACAGAATAAGTATTTCGAAACAGAGAGGAGACAGAGATCTAGATCTAATACAAGATGGAAGAATCATTAGATGTCAAGGAAAAATAACAAGAAAGGATCATGGCTAGGAAATCAGTGTGAAGCTTCTACATATAACATGCCCGATGTGGGTTTGATAGCGGCGGCCTGGATCCTCCCTATACATCAGAAAACATAGAAGATATCAGAGAGTCTCGAACCACAGAGATAAAACTGATAAAGATAAAAGAACCTAAAGAGCTCCTGAAGAGAAGATTGGTAGGAGACTGGATGCAATGACTCTGAACATGGCAGAAGTAGAGGATCCAATTAGTGACCTGGAAGTACAAGCCTAGAAAATAAGGAAGCAAATTCTAAGAGAGAAGGAAGAATGACGGAACATGACAATGAGCTTAGGGAATCATCATCCAAAAAGAAAGGAAATAGGTGCCTATTGTAGGATAAGTAAGAGTGAGAGAAAGAAAAGAGGGGTGAACATGGATTTGAGAATCGGGGCTATCAATGACCCTCATCTGGGAGCTGAAACAGAGGTCCAGAATTGAGGCACACAGGACTCCCATCACCTTCCACAGAAGCAGAGCACCAAAAGACATAATGCCCTTTCCCTTGGAAAATCTATGCATGGCGGAATTCTCTTTAGGCAAATAGGCATCGGAGAATAGTTTGTCCATAGCCCAGTCACTGACTTCAAAGGAAAACTATACCAACTCTCAAAGCAAGCCGGATAGCTCAAGCAATACCCGACCAAGCCAAAATCCTTATCCCCTGCATTTCTGAACAATGACAGAGCAGCGGTACTTGTCTAGAACCAGGAGGTATTCAGAAGTCAAAGGTTGGGTCCTTTGTTGTGTCCATCAGTTCAGAGGCGGCCTTCAGATCAACTCATGATTCCAGGGCCTTGGCTATGACTCTGGTCTCAGGTACTCTGCTCAGGGGCAAGTATAATTCTCCATCTCCAGCTCTAACCCCTGATTGCGATCTCTCTGTCTATCTGTCCAATACGTGCATGTGCATCATTTGACAAGATAACAAAAACAAAACCAGGGTACATTAATTGATTCGTGCCAGAGGATGTTTTCTTGAATTAGGACCTAGGTTCCTGTGGAGGGTAGCCAGGTAAAGAGAACCTCTCACCATCCTAAAATGCCCTAACTTCGCTTCGAGCTCCCACATTTATTCTACTGTTCTTTGTGTCCCTGGATCTCCTCACCAAACTGAAGCATCTGCTGTCTGTCGCACTGTACTGACACCTTGATGACAATTGTGCATCTTCTCTGGGCTCCATTAGAACATGCCCATCTTCCGCAAGAGGCACTGTTTGCTTATCTCATGAAACAATTTGGGGGATGATCATGAGAGGGTGAAGGAAGGTTTGTGCTGCCACATTTCCATGCAGTTCCTCAGAGGGTAGCTGCTCCAACCTGAGGGAGTGCTCAAGGTTCTTCCACATTAGAATCCTCTTCAATGCATCCTTTTGAACATAAAAGTTGTCTTCCTGAAATGGTTAGGAAGTCTTTCAGATGGCTTCACTTGGGCTTTGGGTCTCTTCCAACATGCTCTCCATTTGCTCCTGTGGACTCCAAGTACATGAGTCCATCCTGGACATAAGGTAAAGGGTGTAGAGTCTGCCTTGATGCATGGTCATTTTTTAAGATTGAGAGGCCTTGTTGGCACCCTTTCTAGAGACGCTCAAGGTACTTGTGTCCTCGCTGTAAAAGACCCCAGACATGTCTTTGGCACGGTTGTGGGGATTCATTTGGAGCTCTCCTTGTGTGGCCCTTTTCCTGTTCAGAAGCACCGTGATTGGGTGGGAGGGCCTTACCCTTGTGCCGGGCTCAGATTTCCTCCCCTGAGGCTTTGCTTGAGACCTCATTATTATTTGGCCTGTTGTGGTTAAGATGGAATGGTGGATGCTTGCCTTTCTCTGGAGTCCAGACGACTGGAGCTGACAGTCACGACGAAACACTACGAACTGGGCCATGGAGAAGGTGACACCAACTCGCTTTACATACTGCCTTGAATTGAGACCGAAGCAGCTCCAGCAGTTTGGGACGGCTTGGTTTCCTCTTGTCCCACCCAGCCAAGTGTAGTGATCAGGCGTGGGTTGATGAGGAGTTGTTGCTATGACCTCAAAGCTTTGTGACATAACAGATGCTGGCTTCACTGAAGCAGCTGTCCCTCTCCAATGAACTTGGCGTCCTATGGCTTTAGGTAGGAAGCCCCGGGAAGGACAGAACAAGAGCCCTCTGAGTCTGATGAAATACTCAGGTGTCTTGGGGGTTAATGTCCCACTTCCCCTTTCTAGACTAAGAGGAAAGAAAATGACGTTCAGTATACCTTCCTTTAAGCCAACATTTCCCCAGATATGGAAAGGTGTCCTATTTCCACTAAAATTTCTAGAGAGCTCAAGACACAGGAGACCTCGTGTGTATCAACAGCTCTCCATGGGTTTTGTCATCCTGTGGGTGAGAGTGTCTTTGTCAGCGTCTTTTGCCTATGGGTCAGTGATGAGTAAGGATGGAAAGTCCCTTCTCAAGGAAAAGGTGAGGGCTTCGATATATGGTGCTGTCTGGGGCCTCAACTCCTAGTGTTCTGAAATGCACGGCCAGGGAATAGGGCTCTGTCTCCCTGTTTTTTCCTTAATTACCTTTGCAAAGTCGTCGAGGAGACTGACCTTTGGCATCACAGCTAACTCTTAAGGGAGAGGACTGGACTGCACACGTTGTCATCATTAGTTAACTATACTTGTTGTGGTAACGGGTATAGACACGCAGACCTAGTCTCTTTAGTCAGAATGAAAGGGACGGCCTATACTGACGACTTGCAAGGCACATTCGAGCAGACCTTTGGAGTGAGCTCCAATGCCCTTACAAAGGCTAGTGGATAAGGAAGGTTCAGTCCATTTTGGCAACACAGTATTCCTCAGCCATCGAAGAAAATGAACCCCTGGACCTTGCCTTGACATGAATGTCCCATGCCCTGCTGATGGGAAATGGAAAAGGCAAGCAGAAAAAGGGAAATGTCATATGGCCTCCCACAATATGTGCCTCAGGATGAATACCTTGGACCTTAGTAAAGGAAGGGAAAACTGAAGGGAAATAAGTCAGAGAATGAGACCCACCAGGAGTGACTCAGACTCTGAGAACCAAGCTGAGTGTTACAGAAAAGACAACTGTTAAAGGGGTGTTCAGGAGTTGTGGCATATATTAGGAGGAGCACTGGGACGTACATGCAACTAAAGCATCCGTGAATGCTCTGTCAAAAACGGGGTAGGATGATAGGCAGGCCTCTCAACAGAACAGCAACAACAACAAAATATCAGAGGAAAACAATCTGGCCCTTTCAAAACCAAAGGAAGTCACAGGGAGAAAAGTTCAGCATTATATTGTTTATTATCTTTCCTTATTGAAATGACATGGGATTGCTTTACTAAAATGTCCTTCTCTGAATTGTGTCTTTATCCTTGTGAATTATATTCTACCCGCATCTTCCATCTCTGGAATCGATGAGAGGACATGGCAATGCCTTCGCTCAATACCTAGAAGAGTGGCCCAAGAAAATGACTTGGACCTGGCCTTCGGTGTGTTGGCAGGTGTTGTGTTACTGCTTCAAATGCTTCAGTCACTACTAGAGAGCTGAGATTTAGTAGGTTTCCTGACCTAATCTTGGGAGTTTCTATGTGTCTGATAATTTATCCTCTTCTATCCAGTCTTGGATTTGCTAGCATAAATGTGTGGATGTGTCTATTAGGTTATTCTTTTTCCCTTTCTACCAGATCTCAAGTTGTTTTATACTTTTAGCTCAGTTCTTGTCTCCCTGTTTTATCCCAGTAATGGCTTCTGCAGTTTGTTCATGATTAAGACACTGAATTGTAAGATCTTCTGATTCTTTTTCCTATTGGTTTGTTTGTATTTCCTTTATTTTGATAACTATATGTTTGATTTCATTTTTTCTGTTAACTTTGGAATTTGGTTCTTCTTGTTTCTTCGGCATTGAGGTAGGTTGCTTTTTTATGTGTGTGTTTGTGTTTATATTTTGGAAATGTGCGCATTAACACTATTTGGTTTCCCCATAAAATGTTTTCGCATCACCCCATAAGTTTTTTGACATTCCTTTGTTCATGACTCTTTCTGCTTTTCCTTTGGATTTTCATTCTTGCATTCATTGCTAGTTCATGATGTGTTGTATTTTCCAACTTTTAGTGTCTGGCTGAATGTCCAATTTGAAAGTGATATCTTCCCGTTTTCATACCTTCATGATCATAAGTGCACAGGATAGGTTTTGACTTCTCTTCCATGAATTACCCCTGCATTTGGACTCCAGCTCATGATCTGTTATATACAAAGTTCGGTCTGCCTTTGGGAAGAACATATATCATGCTCCTCAGATATGCAATCTTACTCATGGATCCCCAAAGCTCAGGAGGTCTACAGAGCCAATGTGAACATTTGTTATTCCTTACCACCTTTCCATCCAGATGATCTGTACTGTGCTTAACATGGATATCATAGTCCCCAACAATATTGGATTAAAGTCCCCATCACCCTTCCTCTCTGTTCATATGCTACCAACGTTTAGATACAGCCATGTTCTGGTATATACGTTGGCTGTTCTTCCAGGTTTCTGATGTTTTGATTCTCCATCGAGACAAAACACCTTCCGCACTCTTTTGTCTCTCAAAGGCATAAAATCACTCGAGATGACTTAGGCACAATCCCTTTGGCTCTCTTCTCCTTTGCAAGAGCAGAACCTACGTTTCCAAATTTCTTCACTCTCAAGCTATGTGTATCTTAATAGTCAAAGGAAATCCCCTTGGGCAACAGAGGTCGAGCTTGTTTAATATTTGTTGTTTTCTGATGGATCTTTTCTCGTTTTTTTTTTTTTGTTTGTTTTATTTTGTTTTATTTTATTTTTTTTTTTGTAATTTCAACCACACCTACAAAATGTGTGTATTGACGGGAGACTTTCGTCCTGAATGCTGAATTAATTATTGCTAGGTAAGAAGTTCACTTTCTCATTTCCGTTGACTTCTGACTTGAATTTTCTGTGCCTTTCCCTTTTATGATATTTTCTTTGGGGATGCTTCATCAGTGCGATTTCTCACTTCCTCCCCCTCTTTCGCGTGTCTTCTCTGTGTGTGTGTTCGTGTGTGTGTGCATGTGCATGTCTTAATGTGTGCGTGGTCTGTGTGTGTTTCACAAAAAACTTATAATTAAATTTCAAGAGGTAGGAATTGGGTCTCTTAAGGTTAGCAATTCAATTTGACATGCCTTGACAACTCACATTCCATCCGTTTCAAGAACATCTTCTGCAAGGAATGTCATCATTTGTACTCTTCCATTAACACGTATTCTCACAAAACGGCTATGACCTCAAAGCTTTGTGACTTCACAGATGCTGGCTTCACTGAAGCAGCTGTCCCTGTCCCATGACCTTGGTGTCTTATGGTTTAAGGTAGGAAGCCCCTAACAAGGACAGTACAAGAGCCCTCTGAGCCTGAACAAAAACTCAGGTTGTCTTTTGGGATAATGTCCCACTTCCCTTTTCTAGAGACAAAGAGGAAAGAAAATGGCATTCAGTATACCTTCCTTTAGGCCAACATATCCCCTGAGACGGCAAGTTGTCCTATTTCCACCACAATTTCTACATATCTCAAGAAACGGTGAGGCCTCCCGGGTTGAGCACTCTCTGTGGGGTTTGTCATCCTGTAGGTAGAGCTTCCTTTGTCAGCGTCTTTGGCCTATGGGTCAGTGATAACTAAGGGACGGAAAGACCCTTTTGGAGGAAAAAGGTGAGGGCATCAATATATGGTGCTGTCTGTGGCCTTGTCTCCTAGTGTTCTGAAACACGTGGTTAAGGGATTAGGCCTCTGTGTATCTGGCTTTCACTTAAAAACCTTTGCAAAGTTTCGAGGAGATTAATATTCTGCATCAGAGCTAACTCTTAAGGAAGAGGCCTGGACCACACCCATATTCATCATTAGTTATCTGTACTTGTTGTGGTAACGGGTATATATATGTTGACCTAGTCTTTTTAGTCAGAAGAAAAGGGATGGCCTATACCGACGGCTTGAGAGGCCCATTGGAGCAGACCTTTGGAGTGAGACACAATACCCTTGCAAGGACTAGTGGATCAGGAATTTTGGGTCCATTTCAGCACCACAGTGTTCCTCAGCCGTCGAAGTGAATGAAACCCTGGACCTTCCCTGATATGAATGTCCCTTGCCTGGCTGACGGGTAATGAAAAGGGCAAGCAATTTAAGGAAAATATAATATGGCTTCCCACAATATGTGCCTTGGGAGGAATACCTTGGCCCTTAGTAAAGGCATGGAATACTGAGGGGCAAGAAGTCAAAGAAGGAGACTCACCAGGAGTGACTCAGGACTTGAGAACCAAGCTGAGGGTTATTGAAAAGAGAACTGCTTAATGGGTGTTCAGGAGTTGTGGCATATATTAGTAGGAGCACTAGGACGTACATTCAACTAAAGCATCCATGAATACTCTGTCAAAAACGGATGATAGATGATAGGCAGACTGTCTCACCAGAACAGCAACAACAACAACAACAAATCAGTGGAAAACAATCTGGCCCTCTCAAAACCAAAGGAAATCACAGGGAGAAAAGGAAAGCATTATATTGTTTATTATCTTTCCTTATTGAAATGACATAGGATTGGTTTCCTAAAATGTCCTTCGCTGAATTAGGTCTTTATCCTTGTGAATTAGAATCTACCTCCTCTTCCATCTCGGGAATCGATGAGAGGACATGACGAGGCCTTCGCTCAATACCTAGAGGAGTGGCCCAGGAAAATGACTTGGGCCTGGCCTTCTGTGTGTTGGCAGGTGTAAGATTACTGCTTCAAACGCTTCATTCACTAGTAAATAGCTGAGATTTTGTAGGTTTCCTGACATAATCTTGGAAGTTTCTATGTGTCTGGGAATTCATACTTTTCTCTCAGTTCTTGGATTTGCTAGCATAAATGTGTGGAGGTGCCTCTTAGGTTATTTTTTTTTTCAATTCTACCACTTGTCATGTGGTTTAATACTGTGAGCTGTGTGCTTTTCTCCGTTTTTTACCAATAATGGCTTCGGTGCTTTGTTCTTGTTTTCAAATCGAAGTGTGGGATCTCCTGATTTTTTTTTTTTTCCTATTGGTTTGTTTGTATGTCCTTAATTTTGATAATCACATGTATGATTTCTATTTTTCTGTTATCAGTGGAGTTCGGTTTTTCTTCATTCTGTTCCTTCAGTCATCCAGTTAGGTGGATTTCTTTTTCGGTGTTTTCAAATTTTGGAAACGCATGAATTTAACCCTATATGGTTTCCCCATAAAATGTTTTGGCAACATCCCATAAGTTTCTTGACATTCCTTTGTTCATGGCTTTTTCTGCTTTTCCTTTGGATTTCCTTTCTTGCATATTTTGCTAGTTCGTGAGTGTGTTGTGTTTTCCAACTTTTAGTGTCTGGCTGTTTTTCCATTTGAAAGTGTTATCTTCCTGTTTTTGTACCTTCGTGATCATAAGTGCACAGGATAGGTTTTGACTTCTCTTCCATGAATTGCGACTGGCGTTGGACTCGAGCTCATGACCTGCGATAGACAAAGTTAGGTCTGACGCTGGGAAGAACATATGTTATTGTCCTCAGAGACGCAATCTTACTCATGGATCCCCAAAGTTCAGGTGGTCTCGAGAGCCCATGTGAACGTCTCTTATTCCTTAGCACCTTCCCAACCAGATGATCTGTCCTGTGCTTAACGTGGATATTATAGTTTCCAAGAGTATTGGATTAAAAACGCCATCTCCCTTCCTGTCTGTTCATAGGCTTCCAACGTTTAGATACACCCATGTTCCTGCTGTATATGTTGGCAATTCTTCGCGGTTTCTGTTGTGTTCTGTTGGGTTGATGCTCCATCAAGACAAAACACCTTCTGCTAATCTTTTGTCTCTCGAAGGCATAAAATCACTCTCGCTGACTTAGGCACAAACACATTGGCTCTTTTCTCCTTGGCAATATCATAACCTACCTACTCCCAATTTCTTCACTTGCAAACTATGAGTTTCTTTCTTAGTCGAAGGAAATTTCCTATGGGCAACAAAAGGTCGAGCTTGTTAATATATGCTGTTTTATTGTGGATCTTTTCTACTTTTTTTTTTTTTTTTGGTTTGGTTTTGGAAATTCAACCACTCCTGTTTGTATTCAAAATTCAACCACAAACTGTTTGTATTGATGGGAGACATTAGTCTCATTTCGGTTGGCTTCTCACTTGGACTCTATTTGCCTTTCCCCTTTATGGTATTTTCTTTGGGTTTGCTTCATTGATATGATACCTCGCTTCCTCCCCATCTTTTGCATGTCTTATTTTTGTGTGTGTTCTTGTGTATGCATGCGCATGTGTTAATATGTGTGTGGTCTGAGTTTCACATAACACTTATTATAAAATATGAGAGATAGGAATTCAGTATCTAATGCGTAGCAATTATTTGACATGCCTTGAAAACTCACATTCCATCCGTTTCTGAAAATCTCCTGCAAGGAATGTCATTTCTTGTCCTCTTAGAGAAACATGTGTACTCACAAAACTGCCTTCAAACAAACACCACCATTTGAGTTCCTCATTAGAGTCGTACTGTTTGTCCCAATACCCTTGCTTTTTCGTAAGTTTTGTGACTGTCATCAGGGAGTGAAATCGTCTGTTTGTTGTCTTTCTGAAATGATAGATATGACGAAGCCCAATGCTCTCCGCAGCACTGCCATATGAGACAAGTGCAAGAATTCCTTCTTGCTTATGTCTCAGTAGGACTTTGCGGTGAAATAGAGGACAGTAAGATGGTAGTCGTGTCTAATAACCTCATGCTTGTATTCAGCCATGAGGGCTACAGGAAGATGACCACAACAACTGTATTGGGGTGGAAATTGACCTGAAGCCTAAAGATAAACTCCACATCGAAAGAGAATGGAAGTTGCAGAGATAATGGGAGAAGTTTGGGTACATGTCTCAGGGGATATTTGGTTGGTTCCTGGATCAGAGGCCCGTAGCCCATGCAGAGGACAAAGGCACAGGACAGCAGGGCACACTGGGAACCCACAAGGAACCTGTTTCTCAGTGCCGTTGGCTGTGACATGCAAAGGGTCTGAAGGGCACGAGTTTTTGACAACACAAATATTGAGGGCTGGTTTTTTCAGATAAGCAGGCTTGGCAGACATCGACTCGAAAGAACACCGTCATTTTCCTGCATAGAGAAGGCAGAATGATGTAACATGATAATGTCTTTAGGGAATATCTTGTAGGAGAAGTAAGAGTGAGAGAAAGAAAAGAGCCCTGAACGTAGATTGGAGAAATCAGGATTGAAAGTGACCCTCATCTGGGAGCAGAGACAGAGGTCAAGAACCAGAGGCACCGAGGACTGCCATCACCTTCCACAGAAGCGGAACACAAAAGACATACTGTCATTCCCACTAAAAAATCTAGGCATGGAAGTATTCTCTTAAGGAAAATAGGCATAGGAGAATATTTTGTGATAGCCCAATCACTGACTTTAAGAGGGAAAGCTATACCAGCTTTCGAAGCAGGCCAGATAGCTCAAGCAACACCCGATCAAACCAAAATCGTTATCCCCTGCATTTCTGAACAATGACAGAGCAGCGGTTCTTGTCTAGAAACAGGAGGTATTCAGAATTCAAAGGCTGGTCCAGGGTTGTGTCCATCAGTTCAGAGGCAGCCTTCAAATCAACTCATGATTCCAGGGTCTTGGCATTGACTCTGGTCTCAGGGTTTCTACAGAGGGGCAAGTAAGAATCTCCCTCTCCAGCTTCAAACCCTGATTGGGATCTCTATGTCTCTGTTCAATACGTGGATGTGCATCATTGGACAAGATAACAAAAACTAAAGCAGTGCACAATAAATGACTGGGGCCTGATGATGTTTTATTGAATTTGGACCTAGGTTCCTATGGAGGGCAGCAAGGTACAGAGAGCCTCCCACCATCCTAAAATGCCAGACCTTCACTCGGAGCTCCCTTGTTCATTCTCTGGTTCTTTGTCTTCCTGGATCACCTCACCAACCTGCAGCATCTGCTGTCTGTCGCACTGTACTGACCCCATGTTGACACACTGTGCATCCTCTTGGGGCTTCATTGGAACATGCCCATCTTCTGTAAGAGGCACTGTTTGCTTATTGCATGTAACCATTTGGGGGATGGTCATGAGAGGGTGAAGGCAGGCTTGTGCTGCCTCATCTCCATGCAGTTCCACAGAGGGTAGCTGCTCCACCCTGAGGGAGTGCTCAACGTTTCCGCATTCGAATCCTCTTCAATGCGTCCTTTTGGACATAGAAGTTGTCTTCCTGAAAGGGGCACGGAAGTCTTTCAGATGGCTTTACTTGGGCTATCGGTCTCTTCCAACATGCTCTCCGTTGGCTCCGGTGGACACAAGTACATGAGTCCATCCTGGACCTAAGTTTCTATGGTGCAGAGTCTGTCTTGGATGCATGGTCATTTTGGAAGATTGGGAGGCCTTGTTGGCACCGTTTCTGGAGATGCTCGAGGTTCTCGTGTCCTCACTGTGGATGACTCCAGACATGTCTTTGCACAGTTGCGGGGGTTAACATTGATCTTTAATTAGGTGAACCTTTTTCTTTTCTGTAACTCTGAGTTTGTATGATATGGGCGGCCTCACCTTCCGCATGGCTCAATTTCCTCCCCTGAGGTTTTGCTGGTGGTCTGATTGTTTCTTTGCCTGTTGTTGTTAAGATGGAATAAAGGATGCTTGTCTTTCTCTGGAGTCCAGAGGGTTGGTGCTGACAGTCACGACCACACAGTACAAATTGGGCCATGGAGAAGGTCACACCGACTCGCTATGTAAACAGCCTCAGTGAGAGATCCAGGCGGCTCCAGCAGTTAGGGATGGTGAGGTTCTCTTGGTGCACCCATGAATACTCCAACCAAGTGTAATGATCAGGCATGGATTGAGGAAGAGTGGTTGCTATGACCTCAAAGCCTTGTGACATCACAGATGTTGGCTTCACTGAAGCAGCTGTACTCTCCCATGACCTTGGTGTCCTATGACTTTAGGTAGGAAGCCCCGGGAATGACAGAACAGGAGCCCTCTGAGTCTGAACAAGAACTCAGGTTGTCTTGTGGGATAATGTCCCACTTTCCCTTTCTAGAGACAAAGAGGAAAGAAAAAGACATTCAGTATACCTTCCTTTAGGCCAACATATGCCTGAGACGGCAAGTTGTCCTATTTCCACTACAATTTCTAGAGATCTCAAGAAACGGTGAGGACTCTGGGTATGAGCGCTCTCCGTGGGGTTTGTCATCCTGTAGGTGAGCTCCCTTTGTCAGTGTCTTTTGCCTATGGGTCATTATGACTAAAGGACAGAAAGTCCCTTTTCTAGGAAAAAGTGAGGGCATCGATATATGGTGCCATCTGTGGCCTCATCTCCTAGTGTTCTGAAACACGTGGCTAAGGGATTAGGTCTCTGTATATCTAGATTTCACTTAAAAACCTTTGCAAAGTCTTTGAGGAGAGTGATATTCTGCATCAGAGCTAACTCTTAAGGAAGAGGCCTGGACCACACCCGTTGTCATCATTTGATTACTGTACTTTTGTGGTAATGGGTATAGACTTGTTGACCAAGTCTCTTTAGTCAGAAGGAAAGGGATGGCCTATACCGATGCCTTGCAAGGCCCATTCGAACAGACCTTTTGAGTGAGCCACAATGCCCTTGCAAGGACTAGTGTATCAGGAAGTTTGGGTCCATTTCGGCACTACAGTATTCCTCAGCCGTCAAAGTGAATGAAACCCTGGACCTTGCCTTGACATGAATGTCCCTTGCCTGGCTGAGGGGTAATGGAAAAGGAAGCAGAAAAAGGGAAATATTATATGGCTTTCCTCAATATGTGCCTTGGGAGGAATACCTTGGCCCTTAGTAAAGGAAGGGAAAACTGAAGGGAAAGAAATCAGAGAAGGAGACCCATCAGGAGTGACTCAGGACTCTGAGAACCAAGCTGAGGGTTACTGAAAAGAGAACTGCTTAATGGGTGTTCAGGAAATGTGGCATATATTAGGAGGAGCACTAAGACGTACATGCAACTAAAGCATCTGTGAATACTCTGTCAATAACGGATGATGGATGCTAGGCAGGCTTTCTCAAAAGAACAGCAACAACAACAAAAATTCAGAGGAAAACATTCTGGCCCTCTCAAAACCAAAGGGAGCCACAGGGAGAAAAGGAAAGCATTATATTTTTTATTATCTTTCCTTATTGAAATGACATGGGATTGGTTCCCTAAATTGTCCTTCTCTGAATTAGGTCTTTATCCTTGTGAATTAGATTCTACCCTTCTCTTCCATCTCTGGAATCGATGAGAGGACATGACAAAGCCCTTTGCTAAACACTTAGAAGAGTGGCTCAGGAAAATGACTAGACCTGGCCTTCTGTGTTTTGGCAGGTGTTGGATTCCTTCTTCAAATGCTTCAATCACTACTAGAGAGCTGAGATTTTGTAGGTTTCCTGAACTAATCGTGGGAGTTTCTATGTGTCTGGGAATTTATCCTTTTCTCTCAGTTATGGGATTTGCTAGCATAAATGTGTGGATGTACCTCTTAGGTTATTCTTTTTTCATTTCTATCACTTGTCATGTGGTTTAATATTGTGAGCTGTGTGTTTGTCTCCCTGTGTTTTCCCAGTAATGGCTTTGATGGTTTGTTCTTGTTTTCAAACCAAAATGTGGGATCTCCTGATTTTTTTTTCCTATTGGTTGGTTTGTATTTACTTAATTTTGATAATCACTTGTATGAAATCTATTTTTCTGTTAACTCTGTAGTTCGGTTTATCTTCATTCTGTTCCTTCAGTCGTCCAGTTAGGAGTCTTTCTTTTTCGGTGTTTTTAATATTTCAAAATGCATGCATTTAAGCCCTATATGGTTTCCCCATAAAATGTTTTGGCATCATCCCATATGTTTCTGAACATTCCTTTGTTCATGGCTCTTTATGCTTTTTCTTTGGATTTTTGTTCTTGCATATTTTGCTAGTTCCTGAGTGTTTTGTGTTTTCCAACTTTTAGCGTCGGTCTGTATTTCCAATTTGAAAGTGATATCTTCCTGTTTTCATAACTTCGTGATCATAAGTGCACAGTATAGGTTTTGACTTCTCTTCCAGGAATTGCGACTGGCGTTGGACTCGAGCTCATGATCTGCGATAGACAAAGATAGGTCTGCCGCTGGGAAGAGCATATCTTATTGTCTTCAGAGACACAATCTTACTCATGGATCCCCAAAGTCTGGTGGTCTCAGAGCCCTTGTGGACGTCTTTTCTTCCTTTGCTCCTTCCAATTGTCCTGTGCTTAACGTGGATATTATAGTTCCCAACAGTATTGGATTAAAGTCGCCATCTCCCTTCCTGTCTGTTCATAGGCTTCCAACGTTTAGATACACTCTTGTTCGTGGTTTATATTTGGCAATTCTTCCAGGTTTCTGTTGTTTTGAAGCTCCATCAAGACAAAACACCTTCCACTAATATTTTGTCTCTCATAGGCGTAAAATCACTCTCGCTGACTTAGGCACATGCACATTGGCTCTCTTCTCCTTGGCAGTAGCATAACCTTCGTCTTCGCGATTTCTTCACTTGCAAGCTATGACTGTCTTTATAGCGAGGAAAATCTCCTATGGGAAACAGAAGGTCTAGCTTGTTTAAAATTTGTTTTTTTCTTAGGGATATTTTCTACCGTTTTTTTGTTTGTTTGTTTTGGAATTTCAACCACTCCTACAAACTGTATTGAAGGGAGACTTTGGTTCTGAATACTGAATGAATTAATGATAGGTAATAGTTCACTTTCTCATTTCGATTGGCTTTTCACTTGGATTCTATTTGCCTTTCACCTATATGGTATTTTCTTGGGGTTGCTTCATTGGTACAATTCCTCGCTTTCTCTCCATCTTATGCATGTCTTATCTTTGTGTGTGTTCATTGTGTGTGCATGTGTTAATGTTGTGTGGTGTGTGTGTGTTTCACATCACAATTATTATTAAAATACGAGAGAATGGAATTCGGTCTCTTGTGGGTAGCAATTCAATTTGACATGCCTTGAAAACTCTATTCATTCTGTTCCAGGAAATCCCCTGCAAGGAATGTCATCTCTTGTCCTCTTCAAGAAACTCGTTTTCTCACAAAACTGCCTTCCAACAAACACCACCATTTGAATTCCTCATTAGAGTCATACTGTTTGTCCCAATACTGTTTCTATTTCGTATGTTTCTTGATGGTCATGAATTAGTGAAATCGTCTGTTTGTTTTCTTCCCGAGCATGATAGAGGTGACAAAGCCCAATGCTCTCTGCAAGAGTGCCATAAGAGACATGTGGAAGAATTCCTTCTTGCTTATGTCTCAGTACGAATTGTGGTGACATGGAAGACAGTGAGATGGTAGTAGTGACTAATAACCTCATGCTTCTTCAGCCATGAAGGCAAAAGAAGATGACCACTACAACCGCAGTGAGGTGGAAATTGACCTGAAACCTACAAGGTATACTCCAGGGCGAAAGAGAACGGAAGTTGCAGAGATGATGGGAGAAGGTTGGAGACATGGCTCAGGGGAGATTTGGTTGGTTTATGGATCAGAGGGCTGGAACCCATGAAGAGGACCAAGGCACAGGAGAGCATGGCACACCGGGAAACCACAAGGAACCTGCTTCCCAGTGCCATTGACTGTGACACGCCGAGGGTTTGAAGGGCACGACAACTTGACAACAAAAGTGTTGAGGGCTGACGTTTTCATGTCAGCAGGCTTGCCAGACATTGACTTGAAAGAACACCATCTTTTTCCTGCATATGACACCAACAAGCGACCAGGAGCACACAGCCTGGAGACAATGATCAGAGAGACACAATACCAAGAGACACAGTGGGAAGATGGTGAGTTCTGGGAGTCATTCTGTGAAAGGCAGTGTACGTGGAGATGACACAATGTGGACATAATAAATTTTGGGCTCTCGCAACAGCAGCATTAAAACAGAGCTACTGGCCAGACAGGTAGGTGAGAACATAGGCTGTCTAGCCAGCCAACATGAAATCACAACAGTGGAACACTTGGAGGACTGCTTTCCTCAGTCGAAGATACTAAGTCCACGTAGAACAGACTCTCCCATAGGTGATGAGAAGAAAGCTTTGACCACATGTTCTCTTCTGAAGCAGCATTCTGCAGGCCTGCGTTCTGTTGAGTTGGCGGAGTTTCTCGTTTCACAGGCACACCAGAGCCGACGAAGGTATACCACAGCATATTCATCCCGGACCTTTAAACGTCAAACGGCCCGAAAGGAGAGCTACTACAGATGACTTGCCTCCAGGACAGGGTCAGTCACAACACCAACAGCAGATGGCATGCATGCCACATACACACTCAAAAACAAACACACACGCACAAACTCAACAAATCTTAAGGGCCAGCCCAGGGTCACTCACAGATCAGTACCCTCTATAAAAATTAAGCTCACGTTAGAAAAACGAATGCATTTAATATGTACAGAGAGGTGACAGAAACTTAGATCCAATGCAAAGATGGAAGAATCAATTGATGCCCAGGTAAAAGAAGAAGGAATGATCACGGCTAGGCAATCAGAGTGAAACCACTAAGTAGAACACGGCCGATGCAGGATTTAAAGAAGCGGCCTGGATACTGGCTGTACATCAGAAAACATAGGAGATATCAGAGAGTCTCGAAACACAGAGATAAAACTGATACAGATAAAATCACCTAAAGAACTCCTGAAGAGAAGATTGGCAGGAGACTGGATGCAAAGTCCGGGAACATGGCAGAAGTGGAGGATCCAATTAGGGACCGGGAAGAACAAGCCTAGAAAATAAGGACGCAAATTCTAAGAGCAAAGGCAGAATGATGAAACATGATAATGAGCTTAGGGAATCTCCAAGGAAATGAAAGAGGTGTCTCTTGTAGGCGAAGCAAGAGTGAGAGAAAGATAAGAGATCTGATTCTAGATTGGAGAACTCAGGGCTGAAAAGGACCCTCCCCTAGGAGCAGAGAAAGTGGTCCAGAATTTGAGGAACAAAGGACTCCTAACACCTTCCACAGAAGCGGAGCACCTAAAGACATAGTGCCATTCCCCCTGGGAAATCTAGGCATGCAGGTGTTCATTTTAGGCAAATAGGCATCGGAGAATAGTTTGTCCATAGCCAAATCAATGACTTCAAGACGAAAAGCTATACCAGCTCTCGAATCAGGCCGGATAGCTCAAGCAACACCAGCCCAAGCCAAAATCCTTATCCCCTGCATCTGAACAATGACAGAACAGCGGTTCTATCTAGAACCAGGAGTTATTCAGAAGTCAAAGGTTGGGTCCCGGGCGGTATACATCAGTTCAGAGTTGCCTTCAGATCAACTCATGATTCCAGGGTCTTGGCATTGACTCTGTTCTCTGGTTCTCTGCTCAGGGGCAAGTAAGCTTCTCCCTCTTCAGCTCCACCCGCTGATTGGGATCTCTCTGCCTCTCTGTCCAATACGTGCATGTGCACGTTGGATAAGATAACAAAGACAAAAACAGTGCCCAATAATTGACTGGTGCCAATGGATGTTTTATTGAATTTGACCTAGGTTCCTATGGAGGGCAGCCAGGTACAGAGAACCTCCCACCATCCTAAAATGCCCGACCTTCGCTCGGAGCTTTCTTGTTCATTCTCCTGTTCTTTGCCTTCATGGATCTCCTCACCAACCTGCAGCATCCGCTGTCTGTCACCATGTTCTGAGCCCTTGTTAACACATTGTGCTTCCTCTCGGGGCTCCATTCGAATATGCCAATCTTCCGCAAGAGGCACTGTTTTCTTATCGCATGTAACCATTTGGGGGATGGTCGTGAGAGGGTGAAGGCTGGCTTGTGCTGCCACACCTCCAAGCAGTTCCACAGAGGGTAGCTGCTCCACCCTGAGGGAGGGCTCAAGGTTCTTCCACATTCGAATCCTCTTCAATGCGTCCTTTTGGACATACATGTTGTCTTCCTGAAACGGGTCCGGAAGTCTTCAGATGGCTTCACTTGGGGATGGGTCTCTTCCAACATGCTCTCCGTTGGCTCCTGTGGACTCCAAGAACATGAGTCCGTCCTGGACCTAAGGTTCTAAGGTGTAGTGTCTGCCTTGGATGCATGGTCATTTGGAAGATTGGGAGGCCGTGTTGGCACCATTTCTGGAGATGCTCGGGGTACTCGTGTCCTTGCTGTGGAAGACTCCAGACATGACTTTGGCACGGTTGTGGGGATTCACTTTGAGCTTCCCTTGGGTGGCCCTTTTCCTCTTCAGATGCTCCGTGTTTGGGTGGGAGGGCCTTACACTTGTGCAGGGCCCGGACTTCCTCCCCTGAGGCTTTGCTTGCAGTCTCTTAGTTTCTTGGCCAATCGTGGCTAAGATGGAGTGAGGTTTCCTTCCCTTTCTCTGAGGTCCAGAGGGCTGGTGCTGACACTCACGTCCAAACACTACGAATTTGGCCATGGAGAAGGTGACACCGACTCGCTTCACCTACTGCCTTGGTGAGAGACCCAGTCAACTCCACCGGTTTGGGATGGCTTGGGGTCCTCTTGGCCCACCCATGACTTTTCCAGTCAAGTGTAGTGATCAGGCCTGGGTTGATGAGTAGTGGTTGCTATGACCTCAAAGCTTTGTGACATCATAGATGCTGGCTTTACTGAAGCAGCTGTCCCTCTCCCATGACCTTGGTGTCCTATGGCTATAAGTAGGGAGCCCCGGGAAAGACAGAACAAGAGCCATCTGAACCTGATCAAGAACTCATGATGTCTTGTGGGTTAATGTCCAACTTCCCCTTTCTAGAGACATAGAGGAAGGAAAATGACATTTATTATACCTTCCTTTAGGCCAACATATCCCCGGAGACGGCAAGGTGTCCTTTTCCACTACAATTTATAGATATCTCAAGAAAAGGTGTGGCTTCGCGGGTATGAGCAGCTCTCTGCGAGGTTTGTGGGGGAGTGCGTACCTTGTCAGTGTCTATTGCCTATGGGTCAGTGATGACTAAGGTACGGAAAGTCCCTTTCCGAGGTAAAAGGTGAGGGCATCACAATATGGTTCCGTCTGTGCCCTCGTCTCCTAGTGTTCTGAAACACGCGGCTAAGACCCGCAAGAACGACCCGCAGACAAGGTGAGTGGCAAACTTCTTTATTGACAATCTTCAGCCCCGGGACCCCGTATACCGATTATAGCCCCAAGTTATAGAACACAGTGGATAGAAAGCAACCAATCACCACATAACACAACTACCATAACATCCAATCAGAAGGGATACAGATGACTTCAATCCAGATCATGCGGGGAGATCGTGCCTACTGACGTGGGCCCCCGATACTTATTGTTCACTCTGTTTTTGTGCCGTTCCCATGGTCCCTGGTTAATCTTATACTAGTCCCGATACTTCAGTACAGGTTGTGCATTCCCTGGAGCGCTCCCACATAAACATTCACCTGCCCTTCTCCTCAAGCCTCGCCTAGTACGTGACTCCCAGCTTCTGCTGCATGGCTCTCCACAGCTCCCCCTTTTTATTTTTATTGCATGGCAGGGATCGTGCCTGTCTTAGGTTGCCAATCCTCAACACACATGCTTACCCGTCATCGGGTACTCCCCTTCACCGAGGAGTCCCTGTCTTAGGTTGCTAAGGTGAGGGATCAGTCTTACCCGTCTTTGGCTACCGACCCAGCATACAGAGCCATATTCAGGGGGAGGCATCAATTACTAGCTCCTTTTAGGCAGCAAAGCCAGTTTTGAGACGCTTGAGGCAGCAGGGTACTCGCTATGGTGGGAGCAATCCATAATCAGGGTTGTCGTGCAGTTTTGTCATGAGCAGCCCGTTGTTGATTCCGCACCATAGCTCGCACTTTATATAATTCTGTAAGCATGAATATCACCACACAGGGAAAGAGGCACATGAATAAAAGCATAAGTGTTAACACTCCTATAATAGAGCCTATAGCATACCAAGTACGTGATAGCGAAGGAATATGAGAAAATAGCGAATTTGCAAAATTGTCAGCAAGCTGAGCAACAGTTAGCTGCTAAGGATAAGTTGTTATGAGCTAGCTATAGGGGTGATACAAAGTCCAGCCATATTATGTATGCATCCTATTGACACAATTGACTCTAGGATATCAAGTTGTTTCTGTACAAGATCAACCCTTTGATTTACAATAAGGATCCCAGCATACAAATGTCCGTTAATTTGTTCTTGCGTAGCCAATGCTTTAGCGACCATTCCTGTGACGTTGTTGAGTGCAGCTGCTGTTATTTCAAAGTCTCGTTTATGTCGAAGCAGCACCGGCAGGTTGTCGGGGTTCACCTGTACTGGCATCGGGATATACATTGGTATCTTGGCTATTACTGCCGAGTCTGCCACCGAGGTGTTCCAACATTCTGATAGCAGACAATTCTGGGACTCACAAGAGAGACTAGATGACTTGTGAATAGTAGAAACATTAAAAACTATGAAGAGAAAGGGAGCTCTAACACAGACTGGCAATGGTGAGTAACTTATGTGCTTAGCTGAGGTGCAATTGCAAGTAACATTTGTTTTAAATTGAGAGCCTACGTGATAGTTGTATGTACAGTTACGCCATGTAGACCCATTAATAAAGTGAAGGCTTTCCAAGCCTGTACATGCCTGTGCAGCATTGCAGAGCAGCCACTCCTGTGGTGCAGCTCGCACAATAGCAGGCCTTGGCGCAGCTGGGCGTATAAGGCGGGGGCCACTCATGGGGTGGCGCTGTGGGGTTAGAATGCAGAAGCGGCGCAATCCCCTCTGAGCTTTCGCTTTCAGAGTCAGAGTTTCAGGAGGAGCCCTTACGGGATTCTTCTTTCACTTGCTCAAAAACTTCCCCTCCCTGTATTACTGCTCGCTGCAGGGGCTCTCGGGGGGATTGCAAACATACTTTCATCAGGGACCACACGGCGAGAGTGCCGGCAGCAACAGTGGGGCTTTGTCTCAAATCCTCTCCCAGATGTTCCCATTGAGATATGTTCAAGAGTCCTTCTTCTATAAACCAAGGGGCAATCTCCCCTACCTCTCTCAAGAAGGCGCGAGCTGTCTTTGACTTTAAGGGAGAGCCGTTTACCTTGAGAACGTCCCTTAAAGGGCCCTCCTATTGGCATCGACTCTGGTATCAGGTTCCCTGCTCAGGTGTAAGTCAGCTTTTCCCTATCCAGCTCCACACCCTGATTATGATCTCTCTGTCTCTCTGTCAAATATGTGCATGTGCATTGTTTGACAAAAAGACAAAAAGATAACAAGGGTACAAGGATTGACTGTGGCCAGGGGATGTTTACTTTAATTTGGACCTAGATCTCTATGGAAGGCAGCCAGGTTCAGAGAACCTTCCACCATCCTCAAATGCCAAACCTTTGCTCAGAGCTCCAATGTTCATTATCCAGTTCCTTGTCTTCATGAATACCCTCACCAACCTGTAGCATACGCTGTCTGTGGCTCTGTAATGGCCCTTTGTTGAACCACTGTTTATCTTCTGCTGGCTCCATTAGAACACGCCCATCTTCCTCAAGAGGCACTGTTTGCTTATCCCATGAAACCATTTGGGGGATGTTCATGAGAGGGTGAAGGCAGGCTTGTGCTGTCACATCTACATGTACTTATCCAGAGGGTATCTGCAGGACCCTGTGGGAATGCTCCATGTTCTTTGACATTTGAGTCCTCTTCAATGTGTCCTTTTGAAGATACAAGTTGTCTTCCTGAAACGGGCACAGAAGTCTTTCAGATGGCTTCACTTGGGCTATGGGTCTTTTCCAACATGCTCCATGCTTGCTCCTGTGGACTCCAAGTACATGAGTCCATTCTGGACCTAAGGTTCTAGGATGTAGAATCTGCCTTTGGTACATCGTCAGTTTTGAAGATTTGGAAGTCATTTTGGCTCGAATCTAGAGACGCTACAGGTACTCGTTATAAGGGCCGCTAGGCCAGAGGGAGTCATTTTGTGTTTCTGCAGTAAACTTATATTGAACCCATGCAGTAAACTAAATTGACCCTACTCCTCCCAGAGGAGCTTACTCTCAAAGCCTAGATACAAGGGTGAATCAGGCCAGGAGAAGACATCCCATTAGAGGGGCACGCATATATCTACTATGGTAAATTGAGATCCAATTGCCCACCCATGTGTTACCTAGCATTTTTGTTTTTGTAGTGTAGCCGACTTAGCACGACTGTGCAGTTTTTTCTGTATTGTTATCTCATTGGCCACCTCTGTATAGCCTGGCTAAACTACCGCTATAAATGTTAGTCTGTGAGGCTGGGAGGGGTCGCCTCTTTGCAAAAGGAGGCCCTGACCAGTCAATATGATTCTCGTTGCTTTGTGCAAAAATTACGTTTGCTTGATCTTCACTTTGTATCAGTCTCGCTCCTTTGAATAAGGATCCTATCTTTTGAGGGCCACCCGAATTCAAATGATGAGAACTGAGTCAGCATTGGAATTTTTGGAAAAGCCTCTGGAGGTAAGATCATGGGATCCTGCATGGAGCTGCAGGGTATGGCCCACTGGTAGAAGCTGGCAGAAGCCATGCTCCCCAGAGCTTGTGTGGATGCAGACATGCCCCATCCTCCTCTGGTATATCATATGGGGTTTCAATTCCTTCTGGGTGGTCAGGGGATTCGAGTCCCCCTAGAGGGTCAGGGAACTCGAGTGTCCCTTGGCGGTTATAGGGGGTTCAAATATACCTAGGCGAACTCCAGGGGGTTCGAGTCCCCCTGGACAGTCAGGGGGGTTCGAGGCCCCTAGACATTCAGGGTGTTCAAGTCCCCCTGGGCGGTTTGGGGTTTTGAGTCCTCCTAGGCGATCAGGGGATGAAGAAAGCCCCCAACAGTGGCAGGTTATTGGTAAGAATCGTTGGGCCTATGGTTTTCTTTGCCTGGTCCTTTTGTTTTCTGTTGTATCGTTTGTTATGATTAAAGAAATGGGGCAAGCAGAGAGTAAAGGGACACTGACTTTCATCTCTCTGTTCTTCATAATAGATGTGAGGCTTCTCACTCACTCATTTCGTGTGTTAAGGGCTATGACTGTAGCCAACTGGGGATAGTCTAAGAGTGAGTTAAGGTGCCCAATGCAGATGCTCATTGCAGCTGAGCGTGGAATATGAGTGCCTAATGGAACACTTTTGGTAAGCAGAACTGGCACTGTGGGATGAACCGACCTTGAGCTAAAGACTCTAAAAAATATTCCCAATCAGCCGCCGAAACCCCCTTTGTTTTGGGGAATTCTTTGCCTTCTCTGGCCTTATGTGGACTGCCTAGCCTCTCCCCTTTGTTGGCGGGAGAGCATGGCATCTGAAGTGGAGATAGTTATTTGTTTGTCTCAAAGATTTAATGTGTAATTGTTAAAGTGGCTTCAAAAGTCTTTGGTAACCTGAAACTGTGAACGGTTGTTTGAATGACAAATGGAATTAAATTCGTTGGACATGTAGGTCTTAACCAAATGAGATATAATGCTAGACCATTAGGTCAATATCTCATCTTGACCACCACACACGCTATCATGGACCTTTGTAGACTCCAACTGACTGATGGATGGTGAACACCCGAGTGAAAGGGTATCAGGCCCTCTTCCTCAACAAACCAAGAGTGATCTCAGAGCCACCAGTGGTGCTAAATCCAGCCACACTGCTCCCAGAGGAGCTGGCTGACCATCCACACAACTGTGGGGAGGTCCTAAACCAAGTAACAGGAATAAGACTGGATCTCAGAGACATGCCCTTCCCAGATGCAGAGATGACTCTGTTCATGGAAAGAGGTATGTGAGGTATGTGAGAGCTGTGGTAGTTTATCCTGAGCTGGAATTCTGGGCAGCACCCTGCCACATGGAACTTCAGCACAACAAGGAGAACTGATTGAAATTACTAAGGCACTGCAGATGGCTAAAGGTAAAACCACCAACATCAATACGTACCACAGGTATGTCTTTGCTACTCTCCTTATACATGGAGCTACTTACAAAGGAAGGAGTCTATTAACAGCAGAAGGAAAAGGAATTAAAACAGAAGAGAAATATTGGGACCCAAAATAGGTGGCTCTTATGCATTTCTTGCGACACCAATAGGGGACTGATCAGATTTCAAAAGGTAACCAATTATCAGATCGAGATTTAAAGCAAGCAGCCTGAGAAACAATGCAAGAGCTGGTTACACACCTGGATCTATCCCTACCAGATAAACTGGAGAATTTAGAGGAAGATTTAAAGTATTTATAAAAATGGCTAAATTATATTATAAAGGAGACTGGGCTAAGACTAAAAGAGGAAATTTAATTCTTCTGCAAAGACTAGGTAAGAAGTTAGTACACCAGATACATTAGGGTACTCACCTGGGGTCACTCAAACTCAAGGAACTTAAAGGCAAGCAGTTCTAGGGTTCTAAATTATGGTGTATGGTTCAGGATATAGTTGATAGATGTGCTCGGGGACAGGCAGTTTATGTGGGAGGAACTAGAATTGGAAGAGGGAAAAGAGAAAGAGGTAGGGTACCAGGAATTTATTGGAAAATAGATATTACAGAAATAAAACCCGGAAAATATGGGGACAAGTATATGTTAGTTTTTGTAGATACCATTTCAGGCCAGGTTGAGGCTTTTTCCGAGAAACATGAGACGGCAGGAGTGGTAGCCAGAAAGCTACAAGAAAAATAATTCTTTGGTCTGGGCTGCATCTCACGATTGGTTCAGACAATGGCCTTGCATTTTGAGTTCAGTCTCACAGAAATTGGCCAAGGCCATGGGCACAAATTGGAAACTACATTGTGCCTATCAGACCCAGAGTTCTGGACATGTAGAGAGAATAAACCGGACTCTTAAAGAAATCTTGACAAAACTAACCCTGGAGACGGGCAGTGGATGGGTGGATCTCCTTCCTTTAACCCTGCTCAGGGCAAGATGTACACACTATTGAAACAGGGTGACCCCATTTGAAATGTTTGGGAGAAACCCTGCTCCGCTCTGTCCTTGGCTACAAAAGGTTGCCCTAGCAGAAATGACTGATCAGTCTGTACTCCAGTCACTGCAGGCATTACAGTTTGTATTAAAAAAAAAAAAATTCAGGGATCCAGACTGCCCACACTGGTATGGAGATGGAGGTGGAACCACATCCTTTCCAACCCAATCACCTGGTTTGGATTTGACATTATCAAGTGGGGAGCCTCGCTGGATGGGACCTTTTACTGTTACCCTGATCAAACCACAGCAGTAAAAGTAGAACGCATCAGGGCCTGGATTCAAGCATGTCACATCAATCGAGCCAAGGATGAAGATGACCCCCAAAGGTGGAAGCCACAGCCAAAGATCCCGCTCACTGTGGACTAAATCTAAGACTGAAAAGACTATGAGTTTGTTGTTGCTCCTATTTTTACCTGTTTATGTAAAGAATAGGTAGCTAATTAGATAAAGGAAATTAGAAAAAAATGGAAAGGGTTCTATGAAGCGTTAAATGGGTAACTCATCAGCTGACTGTGCAGTAGTGTCATTTACACTAGTGTAAATATACAGCCGACTGTACACTAGTGTCATGTACAAAAGAAAATGAGAGCGATAAAAATGTTAGAATTACACATGCTCAATAAACCCTTTATAACCAGAGAATGTAGAGCTGGATGAAAAGTCAAGGATTGGACTAATCTCCAAAGAATAGGGAGGAATTTAAGAGCCTGCAGTATACATAGATTGACCTCATGCAGTAAATTTAGATTGATACTGCCCCTCCCAAATGTATTTACTCTCAAAGCCTAGATATAAGGGCAGGTCAGGCCAGATGAAGATATCCACTCAGTGGGGAACTTTTATCTACTAGGTAAATTGAGATTCAATTGTCCATCCGTGTGTTACTAGCAGTTCTTTTCTATGTCTGGAAGACCTAGCACCACTGTGCAGTTTTCTCTGTGTATTGCAATCTCAAGGCCACCTCTGTATAGCCCAGATAAACTACATCTATACATGTTAGTCTGTGATGCTGGAGGGGGTCGAATTTGGAAGAGAAGGCCCTGATCAGTCAGTATGATTCTCGATGTTTGGAATGAAATTAAGCTTTGCTTGAACTTCGCTTTGTATCAGTCTTGCTCCTTTGATTAAAAACCCTAACACTTGTGTCTGCACTGTTGAAGACTCCAGACATGTCTATGTCATGATTGGGGGTAAAACTTTGAGCCTTCCTTGGGTGGCCCTTTTCCTGTTCAGAAGATCTGTGATTGGGTGGGAGGGCCTAACATTTGTGCAGGGCTCAGACCCTCCCCTGAGGTTTGCTTGAGGCCTGATTGTTACTTGACCTTTCCTGGCTAAGATGGGATGTTGGATTCTTGCCTTTCTCCGAAATCCAGAGGGCTGGTGCTGACAGTCAGGACCAAACACTACAAATCAGGCCATGGAGAAGACTTGCTTCACAAATTGCCTTGGTGAGAGACCCAGGTGGCTCCAGCGGTTTGGGGCGGCTAGGGGTCCTATTGGCACACCCATGAATACTCCAACCACGTGTAGTGATTAGGCATGGGTTTATGAGGATTGGTTGCTATGACCTCAAAGCTTTGTGACATCACAGATGCTTTCTTCACTGAAGCAGCTGTCCCTCTCCCATGATCTTGGTATCCTATGGCTTTAGGTAGGAAGCCCCGGGAAGGACAGAACAAGAGCCCTCTGAGCCTAATCAGGAACTCAGGTTGTCTTGTGGGTTGATGTACCACTTCTCCTTTCTATATAAATAGGAAAAAAATGATGTTCATTATAACTCCCTTTAGGCCAACATTTCTCCAGAGACCGCAAGGTGTCCTATTTCCACTACAATTTCTAGATCTTAAGAAACAGTGAGGCATCTTGGGTACCAACAGCTCTCCATAGGGTTTATCATCCTGTGCGTGAGCAAGTCCATTGTCAATGTCTTTTCCCAACGGGTCAGTGATGACTAACTGAGAGAAAGTCCCTTTTTGAGGAAAAATGTGAGGGCATGGATATATGGTGATGCCTTTGTCCTCATCTCCTAGAGTTCTGAAACACAAGGTTAAGGGATTAGGGCTCTGTCTACCTGGTTTTCCCTTAAATATGCAAAGACTTCGAGGAAAGTGACGTTCTGAATCAGAGCTAACTCTTCAGGAAGAGGCCTGGACCACACCTGTTGTCATCATTAGTTAACTGTACTTGTAGTGGAATGAGTATAGACATGTTGCCCAAGTCTCTTTAGTCAAAAGGAAAGGGACGGCCTATATCGACGGCTTGCAAAGCCCACTTGAGCAGAACTGTGGACTGAGCTTCAAGGTCCTTGAGGACTAGTGATGAAGAAGGTGTGGTCCATCTTGGTAACAGTATTCCTCAGCCATCAGGGAGGATGATCCCCTTGGACCTTACATTGACATGAACGTCCCATATCTGGGTGATGGGAAATGAAAAGACAGGCAGACCATGGAAATATCATATAGCTTTCCACAATATGTTTCTCAGGAGGAATACCTTGTCCATTAGTAAAAGAAAGGAATACTAAATGGGAAGAATGCAGAGAAGGAGACCCACCAAGAGTGATTCAGGAATCTGAGAACCAAGCAGAGGGTTACAGAGAAGAGAATAATGCAGGGAATAAGGGAGTAAGTGCCCAGGATAGGTTTGGCTTCTCTTCCATGAATTACGACTGGATTTGGACTCGAACTCATGACCTGCGATAGACAAAGGAAGGTCTACCACTGGGAAGAACATATCTTACTGTCCTCAGAGACACAATCTTACTCATGGATCCCCAAAGAGCAGGTGGTATTGAGAGCTCATGTGGACGTCTGTAATTCCTTACCACCATTCCATCCGAATGATCTGTGCTGTGCTTAACTTGGATATCATAGTCCCTAACAATATTGGATTAAAGTGCCCATCTCCCTTCCTCTCTGTTCATATGCTTCCAAAGTTTAGATACAGCCATGTGTTGGTATATATGTTGGCAGTTTTTCCAGTTTTCTGAAGTTTTGATGCTCCATCATGACAAAACACCTTTCGTTCTCTTTTGTCTCTCAAAGGCATAAAATCACTCTAGATGACTTAGGCACAATCACTTTGGTTCTCTTCTCCTTGGCAAGAGCATAACCTACGTTTCCAAATTTCTTCACTTTCAAGCTATGTGTATCTTTATAGTCAAAGGAAATCTCCTATGGGCAACTGAGGTTTGAGCTTGTTTAATATTTGTTTTCTGATGGATCTTTCTCGTTTTTTTTTTTTTTTGGATTATTTTATTTTATTTTATTTTATTTATTTATTTAATTTCAACGACACTGACAAAATGTTTGTATTGACGGGAGACTTTTGTCCTGAATGCTGAATGAATTATTTTACGTAAGAAATTCACTTTCTCATTTCGGGTGACTCTGACTTGAATTCTCTGTGCCTTTTCCTTTTATGGTATTTTCTTTGGGGATGCTTCATTAGTGCAATTTCTCACTTCCTCCCCCTCTTTTGTGTGTTCTTCTCTGTGTGTGTGTTCGTGTGTGTGTGATTTGCATGTCTTAATGTGTGCATGGTCTGTGTGTGTTTCACACAAAACTTATAATTAAATTTCAAGAGGTAGGAATTAGGTCTCTTAAGGTTAGCAATTCAATTTGACAAGCCTTGACAACTCACATTCCAGCCATTTCAAGAACATCTTCTGCAAGGAATGTCATCATTTGTCCTCTTCCATAAACACGTATTCTCACAAAACTGCCTTCAAAAAAACACCACATTTTGTGTGCCTCATTAGAATCGTATTGTTTGTCCTTATACCCCTTGATTTTTCGTATGTTTCTTGAATGTCTTCAGGGAGTGAAATCGTCTGTTTCTTTTCTTTCTGAGAATGAAGATATGACAGAGCCCAAAGCTCTCTGGAAGCCTGTCACATGAGACATATGGAAGATTTAATTCTTGCTTAAGTCTCAGTAAGAATTTGCGGTGACATGGAGGACATTGAGATGGTAGTAGTGTCTAATAAACTCGTGCTTGTCTTCAGCCATGAAGGCAGAAGCAAGATGACAACAATAACGGAAGCGGGGTGGAAATTGACCTGAAGCCTACACAGTAAACTCCACAGAGTAAGAGATCGGAGGTCACAGAAACTATGGGAGAAGTTTGGAGACATGGCTCATGGGAGATTTGGGTGGTTCGTGCATCAGAGGGCAGTGATCCCGTGCAAAGGACAAAGGCACAGGAGAACAGGGCACTCTGAGAACCCACAAGGAACCTGTTTCCCAGTGCAATTGGTTGTGACGAACAGAGAGTCTGAGTTCTTAACAACACAATTCTTGAGGGCTGGTGTTTTCAGATCAGCAGGCTTGGCAGAAATCGACTCGAAAGAACACCATGTTTTTCTTGTGGGGGACATCAACAAGCAACCAGGTGCAGACAGCCTGGAGACCATGATCAGAAACAATACCAGGAGATGTAGTTGGAGGAGAGTGTTTCCTAGCAGTGCATCCGTGAGAGGCAGTGTTTATTGGAATGATTCAATGGGTCTATAAGAAATGTTCGGCTCTCAAACCAGTAGCAACATACCGAGCTACTGGCCAAGACAGGATGGTGATACCTTTGATGCCTACACTGCCGACCTGAAAGCCCAATCATGGAACTCTTGGAGGACTGCCTTCCTCAGTCCAAGATGCTTAGTCCAAGGAGAACAAATTTGCCCATAGGGGAAAAGAAGATAAACTGATAAGGATAAACGATCCTAAAGAGCTCCTGAGGGGAAGATTGGTAGAAAACTAGATGCAAAGTTTGGGAACATGGCAGAAGTAGACGATCCAATCAGTGACCTGGAAGAAGTAGTCTAGAAACAAAGAAGCAAATTCTAAAACAGAAGGAAGAATGACTGACATAACAATGAGCTTAGGGAATCATCATCTCCAGGAATTGATAGAGGTGCCACTTGTAGGAGAAGTAAGAGTGAGTGAAAGAAAGAGGGCTGAACATGGATTTGAGAAATCGGGGCTGAAAATGACCCTCATCCGGTAGCACAAACAGAGGTCCACAATCAGAGGCACAGAGGACCTCCATCACCTTCCACAGAAGCAGAGCACCAAAAGACATAGTGTCATTTCCCCCTGGAAAATCTAGGCATGGAGGAATTCACTTTAGCAAATATGTATGGGAGAATAATGTGTCCATAGCCCAGTCACTGACTTCAAGAGGAAATGCTATACCAGCACTTGAAGAAAGCCAGATAGCTCAAGCAACACCAGCCCAGGCCAAATCCTTTATCCCCTGCATTTCTGAACAATGACTGAGCAGCGGTTCTTGTCTAGAACCACGAGGTTCTCAGAAGTCAACGGTTGGGTCCCAGGATGTGTCAATCAGTTCAGAGGCAGCCTTCAGATAAACTCATCATTCCAGGGTATTGGCAATGACTGTGGTCTCAGGTTCTCTGCTCAGGGGAAAGTAAGCTTCTCCCTCGCCAGCTCTACCCCCTGATTGTGAACTCTCAGTCTCTCTGTCTAATAAGTGCAAGCACATCGTTTGAGAAGATAACAAAAACAAAACTGGTACAATAATTGACTGGGGGCAGAGGATGATTTATTGAATTTGGACCAAGGTTCCTATGGAGGGCAGCTAGGTACAGAGAACCTCCCACCATCCTAAAATACCAGACCTTCGCTCGGAGCTCCAATGTCCATTCTCCTGTTCTTTGTCTCCCTGGATCTCCTCACCAACCTGAAGCATCCACTGTGTGTCACGCTGTACTGACCCCTTGTTGACACTTGTTCATTCTCTTCTGGCTCCATTATAACATATCCATCTTCTAAACAGGCACTGTTTGCTTATCACATGACATCATTTGGCTGAGGGTCATGAGAGGTAGAAGGCAGGCTTGTGCTGCCACATCTCCATGCAGTTCCACATGGGTAGCTGCTCCACTCTGAGGGATTGCTCAAGGTTCTTTCACATTCGAATCCTCTTCAATGCATCCTTTTGGACATACAAGTTGTCTTTCTGAATCAGGCACGGAAATCTTTCAGATGGCTTGACTTGGGCTAATGGTCTCTTCCAACATGTTCTCCCCTTGCTCCTGTGGACTCCAAGTACATGAGTCCTTTATGGACCTAAGGTTTAGGGTGTAGAGTCTTCCTTGATGCATGGTCATTTTTGAAGATTGGTAGGCCTAGTTGGCAGCATTTCTGGAGAGGCTCGAGGTACTCGTGTCCTCGCTGTGGAAAATTCCAGACATGTCTTTGGCACGGTTGCGGGAGTTCATTTTGAGCTCTCCTGGGTGGCCATTTTCCTGTACATAAGCACCATGAGAGGGTGGGAGGCCCTGACCCTTGTCCCGGGCTCAGATTTCCTCCCATGAGGCTTTGCTTGAGAACTGATTGTTTCTTGGCCTGTCGTGGTAAAGGTGGAATGGTGGATGCTTGTCTTTCTCTGGAATCCAAAGGGCTGGTGCTGATAATCACGAACAAACTCTATAAATTCAGCCACGTAGAAGGTGACACCGACTCGCTTCGCAAACTCTCTTGGTGAGAGATCCAGACAGCTCTAGTGGTTCAGAACGGCCTGGGGTGCTCTTGGCCCACCCACGACTATTCTAGCCTATTGTAGTGATCAGGGGTTATATAATGAGGAGTGGTTGCTATGAACTCAAAGCATTGTGACATCACAAATGCTGCCTTCACTGAAGCAGCTGTCCCTCTCCCATGACCTTGGTGTCCTAAGGCTTTAGGTAGGAAGCCCTGGAAGGACAGAACAAGAGCCCTCTGAGTCTGATCAATAACTCAAGTTGTCTTGTGGGTTAGTGTCCCACTTACCCTTTCTGGAAAAAGGGGAAATAAAATGATGTTCAGTATACCTTCCTTTTGGCCAACATTTTCACAGAGACAGCAAGATGTCGTATTTCCACTACAATTTCTAGCGATCTCAAGAAACGGTGAGGCCTCAAGCGTATCAACAACTCTCCATGGGGGTGGTAATCCTGTGTGTGAGAGCGTCCTTTCTCAGCGTCTTTTGTCTATGCCTCAGTGATGACTAAGGTACGGAAAGTCCCCTTTCGAGGAAAATGGTGAGGGCATAGATATATGGTGCTGTCTGTGGTCTCATCTCTTAGTTTTCTGAAACACACGGCTAATGGTTTAAGGCTCCGTCTACATGGCTTTCCCTTACACACCTTTGCAAAGTCTTAGAGGAGAGTGTCATTCTGCATCAGGGCTAAACCTAAGGAAGAGGCCAGGACCGCACCCGTTGTCATCATTAGTTGTCCTTGTTGCAGAAACGGGTATAATCATGTTGACCATGTCTCTTTAGTCAGAAGGATAGGTACGGCTATATCGATGACTTGCATGGCCCATTCGAGCAGACCTTTGCAGTGAGCCGCAACGACCTTGCAAGGACTAGTGGATAAGAAAGTCTTGGTCCATTTTGGCTAGACAGTATTCCTCGACCTCGAAGAGATTGAAAACCCTGGACCTTGCCTTGACATGAATGTCCCATGACTGGCTGATGTGAAATGAAAAGGCAAGCAGAAAAAGGGAAATATCATATGGCTTCCCACAATATGTGCCTCATAAGAAATATTTGGCGCTTTGTCCTCTTCAATAAACACGTATTCTCATAAAACTGCCTTCACACAATCATCACGATTGGGTGCCTCATTAGTGTCATATTGTTTGTCCCTATACCGCTTGCTTTTTCATATGTTTTTTGACTGTCATGAGGGAGTGAAATCATCTGTTTGTTGTCTTTCTGAGAATGAGAGATGTGACAAAGCCCAATGCTCTCTGCAACACTGCCACATGAGGCAATTAAAGAATTCATTCTTTCTTATGTCTCAGTAAGAATTTGTGGTGACATGGAGGACAATGACATGGTAGTAGTGTCTAATAACCTCGTGCTTGTCTTCAGCCAAGAAGGCAACAGGAAGATGACCACAATAACTACAACGGATTGGAAATGGATGTGAAGCCTACAAGGTAATCTCAACAAGAAGAAAGGTAGTCACAGAGACTAAGGGAGAAGGTTGGAGACATGGCTATAGGAGATTTCGTTGGTTCATGAATCAGATGGCAGTGATCCCTTGCAAAGGACAAAGGCACAGGAGAACAGGGCACGCTGGAAAACCAGAAGTCACCTGTTTCCCAGGGCCATTGGCTGTGACGAGAAGAGGGTCTGAAGGGCACGAGTTCTTGACAGCACAAGTCTTGTGTGCTGGAGTTTTCAGATCAGCAGGCTTGGCAGATATAAACTCGAAAGAACTCCATGTTTTTCCTGCATAGGTCACCAACAAGCAACCATGTACAGACAACCTGGAGACCATGATCAGCGACAATACCAGGACACGCTGTGGGAAGATGGTGGGTCCTGGCAGTGCATCCATGAGAGGCAGTGTCCGTGGAGTTGTCTCAATGGGGGCATAAGAAATATTGGGGTCCCACACGAGGAGCATCAAGACCAAGCTACTGGCCAATACAGGATGGTGAGGAGCATCCTCACCTCATACTGAGCATCAAAAGACTGCCTACTCTGGCCACACGAAATCCCAACTGTGGAACACTTGAGGGACAGCCTTCCTCACTCCAAGTTGTTTAGTCCACGTAGAACAGACTCTCCCATAGGGGACGAGAAGAATGCCTTGACCACATGATCTCTTCTGAACACAGCATTCTGTATGCCTGTGTTCTGATGAGTTGTGGAATGTCTCCTTTCACAGGCACTCCAGAGCCCACGAAGGTAAACCTCAGCATATTCAGTCCAGGCCCCAAACACATCAAATGGCAGGCAAGGAGAGCCAGTGCAGATGGCTGATCTCAAGGACAGCGTCAGCCACAACACAAACATCAGATGGCATATGCCACACGCACGCACACACACACACACACACACACACACACATGCACACACACTAGACAACTTTAAGGGCCCACCCTTGGTTACTTAATGATCTCCTCTACCTAAATAAATTACCCACAGGATAGAAAACAGAATAAGTATTTAAAATACAGAGAGGAGACAGAGATCTAGATCTAATACAAGATGGAAGAATCAATAGATGCCAAAAAAAAATAACAAGAAAGGATCATGGCTAGGCAATCAGAGTGAAGCTTCTACATATAACATGCCTGATGAGGGTTTGAAAGCAGCGGCCTAGATCCTCCCTATATATCAGAAAAGATAGAAGATATCAGAGTCTAGAACCACAGAGATAAAACTGATAAAGATAAAAGAACCTAAAGAGCTCCTGAAGAGAAGATTGGTAGGAGACTGGATGCAAATACTGGGAACATGGCAGAAGTAGTGGATCCAACTAGTGACCTGGAAGCACATGCCTAGAAAATAAGGTAGCACATTCTAAGAGTGAAGGAAGAAAGATGGAACATAACAATGAGCTTAGGGAATCATCATCCAAAAAGAAAGGAAATCGGTGCCTTTTGTACGATAAGTAAGAGTGAGAGAAAGAAAAGAAGGATAAACATGGATTTGAGAATCGGGGCTGTCAATGACCCTCATCTGGGAGCCGAAACAGAGGTCCAGAATCAGAGGCACAGAGGACTCCCATTAGCAGAGCCACATTAGCAGAGCACCAAAAGACATAATGTCCTTCCCCTGGAAAATCTAGTCATGGAGGTATTCTCTTTAGGCAAATAGGCATCGGAGAATAGTTCGTCCATAGCCCAGTCAATGACTTCAAGAGGAAAAGCTATACCAGCTCTCAAAGCAGGCCGGATAGCTCAAGCAAAGGCAGCCAAGCCAAAATCCTTATCCACTGCATTTCTGAACAATGACAGAGCAGTGGTTCTTGTCTAGAACCAGGAGGTATTCAGAAGTCAAAGGTTGGGTCCCTTGTTGTGTCCATCAGTTCAGAGGCGGCCTTCAGATCAACTCATGATTCCAGGGTCTTGGCTATGTCTCTGTTCTCAGGTTTTCTGCTCAGGGGCAAGTAAGCTTCTACCTCTCCAGCTCCAACCCTGATTGCGATCTCTCTGTCTATCTGTCCAATACATGCATCTGCATCATTTGACAAGATAACAAAAACAAAACCAGGGTACATAATTGATTGTTGCCAGAGGATGTATTCTTGAATTTGGACCTAGGTTCCTGTGGAGGGTAGCCAGGTACAGAGAACCTCTCACCATCCTAAAATGCCCAATCTTCACTTCGAGCTCCCTCATTTATTCTACTGTTCTTTGTCTCCCTGGATCTCCTCACCAACCTGAAGCATCTGCTGTCTGTCGCGCTGTACTGACCCCTTGATGACAATTGTGCATCTTCTCGGGGCTCCATTAGAACATGCCTATCTTCCGCAAGAGGCACTGTTTGCTTATCTCATGAAACAATTTGGGGGATGATCATGAGAGGGTGAAGGAAGGTTTGTGCTGCCACATTTCCATGCAGTTCCTCAGAGGGTAGCTGCTCCAACCTGAGGGAGTGCTCAAGGTTCTTCCACATTCGAATCCTATTCAATGCGTCCTTTTGGACATAAAAGTTGTCTTCCTGAAACGGTTAGGAAGTCTTTCAGATAGCTTCACTTGGGCTTTGGGTCTCTTCCAACATGCTGTCCGTTTGCTCCTGTGGACTCCAAGTACATGAGTCCATCCTGGACCTAAGGTAAAGGCCGTAGATTCTGCCTTAATGCATGGTCATTTTTGAAGATTGGGAGGCCTTGTTGGCACCGTTTCTGTAGACAATCGAGGTACTCGTGTGATCGCTGTGGAAGACTCCAGACATGTCTTTGGCACGGTTGCTGGGGTTCATTTTGAGCTCTCCTTGGGTGGCCATTTTCCTGTTCAGAAGCACCCTGATAGGGTGGGAGGGCCTGACCCTTGTGCCAGGCTCAGATTTCCTCCGCTGAGGCTTTGCTTGAGGCCTCAATATTTCTGGCCTGTTGTGGTTAAGATGGAATGGTGGATGCTTCCCTTTCTCTGGAGTCCAGAACTGGAGCTGACAGTCACGAATAAACACTACAAACTGAGCCATGGAGAAGGTGACACCAACTCTCTTCACAAACTGCCTTGATTTGAGACCCAAGCAGCTCCAGCAGTTTGGGATGGCTTGGTGTCCTCTTGTCCCAACCACAAGTGTAGTGATCAGGCGTGGTTCATGAGGAGTGGTTGCTATGACCTCAAAGCTTTGTGACTCAGATGCTGGCTTCACTGAAGAAGCTGTCCCTCTCCAATGACCTTGGTGTACTATGGCTTTAGTTAGGAATCCCGGGGAAGGACAGAACAAGAGCCCTCTGAGTCTGATGAAATACTCAGGTTGTCTTGGGGGTTAATGTCCCACTTCCCCTTTCTAGACTAAGAGGAAAGAAAATGACATTCAGTATTCCTTCCTTTAAGCCAACATTTCCCCAGATACGGAAAGGGGAAATTTCCACCAAATTTCTAGAGAGCTCAAGACACAGGAGACCTCGTGTGTATCAACAGCTCTCCGTGGGTTTTGTCATCCTGTGGGTGAGAGCGTCCTTTGTCAGCGTCTTTTGCCTATGGGTCAGTGATGAGTAAGGTTGGAAAGTCCCTTTTAGAGTAAAAAGGTGAGGGCTTCGATATACGGTGCTGTCTGGGGCCTCATCTCCTAGTGTTCTGAATGCACGGCCAGGGATTAGGGCTCTGTCTCCCTGGTTTTCCCTTAATCACCTTTGAAATGTCTTCTAGGAGACTGACCTTCGGCATAACAGCTAACTCTTAAGGGAGAGGACTGGACTGCACCCGTCGTCATCATTAGTTAACTATACTTGTTGTGGTACCGGGTATAGACACGCAGACCAAGTCTCTTTAGTAAGAATGAAATGGACGGCCTATACCAACGACTTGCAAGGAACATTCGAGCAGACCTTTGGAGTGAGCCGCAATGCCCTTACAAGGACTAGTGTATAAGGAAGGTTCGGTCCATTTTGGCAACACAGTATTCCTCAGCCGTCGAAGAAAATGAACCCCTGGACCTTGCCTTGACATGAATGTCCCATGCCCTACTGATGGGAAATGGAAAAGGCAAGCAGACAAAGGGAAATGTCCTATGGCTTCCCACAATATGTGCCTCGGGAGTAATACCTTGGCCCTTAGTAAAGGAAGGGAAAACTGAAGGGCAAAAAGTCAGAGAAGGAGACCCACCAGGTGTGACTCAGGACTCTGAGAACCATGCTTACGGTTACAGAAATGAGAACTGTTAAAGGGGTGTTCAGGAGTTGTGGCAAATATTAGGAGGAGCACTGGGACATACATGCAACTAAAGCATCCGTGAATACTCTGGCAAAAACGGTGGATGGATGATAGGCAGGCTTTCTCAACAGAACAGCAACAACAACAACAAAAATTCAGAGGAAAACAATCTGGCCCTTTCAAAACCAAAGGAAGTCACAGGGATTATAGGAAAGGATTATATTGTTTATTATCTTTCATTATTGAAATATCATGGGATTGCTTTACTAAAATGTCCTTCTCTGAATTGCGTCTTTATCCTTGTGACTTATAGTCTACCGCCTCTTCCATCTCTGGAATCGATGAGAGGACATTGCAATGCCTTCATTGAATACCTATAGGAGTGGCCCAGGAAAATGATTTGGACCTGGCCTTCTGTGTGTTGGCAGGTGTTGGATTACTGATTCATACGCTTCAGTCACTACTAGAGAGCTGAGATTTTGTAGCTTTCCTGACCTAATCTTGGGAGTTGCTATGTGTCTGATAATTTACTCTCTCCTCTCTGGTCTTGGATTTGCTAGCATAAAATGTGGATGTGTCTCTTAGGTTATTCTTTTTTTCCTTTCTACCCGTTCTCAGGTTGTTTTATACTTTCAGCTGTGTTCTTGTCTCCCTTTTTTATCCCAGTAATGGTTTCTGCAGTTTCTTCATGATTAAGACACTGAATTGTGAGATCTCCTGATTTTTTTTCCTATTGGTTTGTTTGTATTTCCTTTATTTCGATAACTAATGTATGATTTTATTTTTTCTGTTAACTTTGGAATTTGGTTCTTCTTCTTCTTGTTCCTTCAGCATCGATGCAAGTTGCTTTACTTTTTTTTTTTTTTGGTGTTTTTAAATATTGGAAATGCACGCATTAACCCTATATGGTTTCCCCATAAAATGTTTTGGCATCACCCCATAAGTTTCTTGACATTCCTTTGTTCATGGCTCTTTCTGCATTTCCTTTGGATTTTCTTTCTTGCATTCATTGCTAGTTCGTGACGTGTTGTGTTTTCCAACTTTTAGTGTCTGGCTGTATGTCCAATATGAAAGTGATATCTTCCCGTTATCAAACCTTCATGATCATAAGTACACAGGATAGGTTTTGACTTCTCTTCCATGAATTACCCCTGGATTTGGACTCCAGCTCATGATCTGTAATATATAAAGTTTGTTCTGCCTTTGGGAAGAACATATCATATTGTCCTCAGAGACGCAATCTTACTCATGAATTGCCAAAGCTCAAGAGGTCTAGAGAGCCAATGTGGACATCTGTTATTCCTTACCACCTTTCCATTCAGATGATCTGTGCTGTGCTTAACGTGGATATCATAGTCCCCAACAATATTGGATTAACTTCCCCATCTCCCTTCCTCTCTGTTCATATGCTACCAATGTTTAGATACAGCCATGTTTTGGTATATACGTTGGCAGTTCTTCCAGGTTTCTGATGTTTTGATGCTCCATCATGACAAAACACCTCCGTCTCTTTTGTCTCTCAAAGGCATAAAATCACTCTAGATGACTTAGGCACAATTACTTTGGCTCTCTTCTCCTTGGCAAGAGCAGAACCTACGTTTCCAAATTTCTTCAATTTCAAGCTATGTGTATCTTTTTAGTCAAAGGAAATCCCCTTGGGCAACAGAGTTCGAGCTTGTTTAATATTTGTTGTTTTCTGATTGATCTTTTCTCGTTTTTTTTTTTTGGTTTGTTTTATTTTATTTTATTTTTTTATTTTTTTGTAATTTCAACCACACCTACAAAATATTTGTATTAATGGGAGGCTTTCGTCCTGAATGCTGAATGAATTATTGTTAGGTAAGATGTTCACTTTCTCATTTCGGTTGACTTCTGACTTGAATTCTCTGTGCCTTTCCCTTTTATGGTATTTTCTTTGGGGATGCTTCATTAGTGCGATTTCTCACTTCCTCCCCCTCTTTCGCGTGTCTTCTCTGTGTGTGTGTTCATGTGTGTGTGTGCATGTGCGTGTCTTAATGTGTGCATGGTCTGTGTGTGTTTCACACTAAACTTATAATTCAATTTCAAGAGGTAGGAATTGGGTCTCTTAAGGTTAGCAATTCAAACTGATGCCTTGACAACTCACATTCCATCTGTTTCAAGAACATCTGCAAGGAATTTCATCATTTGTCCTCTTTCATAAACACGTATTCTCACAAAACTGCCTTCAAAATACACCACATTTTGTGTGCCTCATTAGAATCGTATTGTTTGTCCTTATACCCCTTGATTTTTCGTATGTTTCTTGACTGTCTTCAGGGAGTGAAATCGTCTGTTTGTTTTCTTTCTGAGAATGATAGATATGACAGAGCCCAAAGATCTCTGCAAGCCTGTCATAATACATGTGGAAGAATTCATTCTTGCTTAAGTCTCAGTAAGAATTTGCGGTGACATGGAGGACAGTGAGATGGTAGTAGTGTCTAATAACCTCATGCTTGTCTTCAGCAATGAAGGCAAATGGAAGATGACAACAATAACGTAAGCAGGGTGGATATTGTCCTGAAGCCTACACAGTAAACTCCACATAGTAAGAGGTCGGAGGTCGCTGAAACTATGGGAGAAGTTTGGAGACATGGCTCATGGGAGATTTTGGTGGTTCATGCATCAGAGGGCAGTGATCCCATGCAAAGGACAAAGGCACAGGAGAACAGGGCACACTGGGTACCCACAAGGAACCTGTTTCCCAGTGCAATTGGCTGTGACGACAGAGGGTCTGGGTTCTTGACAACACAATTCTTGAGGGCTGGAGTTTTCAGATCAGCAGGCTTGGCAGAAATCGACTCGAAAGAACACCGTGTTTTTCTTGCAGGGGACACCAACAAGCAACCAGGTGCAGACAGCCTGGAGACCATGATGAGAAACAATACCAGGAGATGTCGTTGGAGGAGAGTGGGTCCTGGCAGTGCATCCATGAGAGGCAGTGTTTGTGGAAATGATTCAATGGGTGCATAAGAAATGTTCGACTCTCAAACCAGTAGCAACAGGACCGAGCTACTGTCCAAGACAGGATGGTGAGACATTTGCTGCCTACCCTGCCTACACGAAAACTCAACCGTGGAACACTTGGAGGACTGCCTTCCTCAGTCCAAGATGCTTAGTCCAAGGAGAACACATTCTCCCATAGGGGACAAGAAGAATGCCTTGACCGCATGCTCTCTTCTGAACACAGCATTCTGCAGGCCTGCATTCTATTGGGTTGTGGAATGTCTCCTTTCACATGCACACCAGATCCTAAAAGTGAAACCTCAACATATTCAGCCTGGGCCCCAAGCACACCAAACACCAGGCAAGGAGGGCCCTTGCAGTTGACTGGTCTCAAGGACAGGGTCAGCCAAAACACAACAGCAGATGGCATGCATCACACACACACATACACACACAGACACACACACACACACACACACAGACACACACAACACAAACACCCATCATCCCTTTAGGGCCAACAGTTGGTCACTCCCGGATTTCCTCTTCTTAAAGAGATTAACCTCAGGATGGAAAAAGAATGTGCTTTAAGAATACGGAGAGGAAGACAGAGACTTATATCCAAGGCAAAGATGAAAGAATCAACTGATGACATGGTAAAAGAACAAGAAAATATCACGGCTAGGCAATCAGAGAGAAACTTCTACATAGAACACGCCCAATGGGGTATAGAAAGCAGCGGCCTGGATAGTTCCTGTACATCAGAAAACATAGAAGATATCAGAGATTCTCGAACCACAGAGATAAACGGATAAAGATAAACGAACCTAAATAGCTCCTGAAGGGAAGATTGGTAGGAGACTGGATGCAAATTCCAGGAACATGGCAGAAGTAGACGATCAAAATAGTGACCTGGAAGAACTAGTCTAGAAAATAAGAAAGCAAATTCTAAAAGAGAAGGAAGAATGACTGACATGACAATGAGCTTAGGGAATCATCATCTCCAGGAACTGAAAGAGGTGCCTCTTGTAGGAGAAGTAAGAGGGAGTGAAAGAAATAGGGCTGAACATAGATTTGAGAAATCGGGGCTGAAAATGACCCTCATCTGGTAGCACAAACAGAGGTCCACAATGAGAGGCACAGAGGACTCCCATCACCTTCCACAGAAGCAGAGCACCGAAAGACATAGTGTCATTTCCCCCTGGAAAATCTAGGCATGGAGGAATTCACTTTAGCAAATAGGTATGGTAGAATAGTTTGTCCATAGCCCAGTAACTGACTTCAAGAGGAAATGCTATACCAGCTCACGAAGAAAGCCGGATAGCTCAAGCAACACCAGCCCAGGCCAAAACCCTTATCCCCTGCATTTCTGAACAATGACTGAGCAGCGGTTCTTGACTAGAACCACGAGGTTCTCAGAAGTCAATGGTTGGGTCCCAGGAGGTGTCAATAAGTTCAGAGGCAGCCTTCAGATCAACTCATGATTCCAGGGTCTTGGCAATGACTGTGGTCTCAGGTTCTCTGCTCAGGGGAAAGTAAGCTTCTCCCTCACCAGCTCTACCCGCTGATTGTGAACTCTCAGTCTCTCTGTCTAATAAGTGCAAATGCATCGTTTAACAAGATAACAAAAACAAAACCAGGCACAATAATTGACTGGGGGCAGAGAATGATTTATTGAATTTGGACCAAGGTTCCTATGGAGGGCAGCTAGGAGTAGAGAACCTCCCACCATCCTAAAATAAAAGACCTTCGCTCGGAGCTTTGTCTTCCTGGATCTCCTCACCAACCTGAAGCATCTGCTGTGTGTCACGCTGTACTGACCCCTTGTTGACACATGTTCATTCTCTTCTGGGTCCATTATAACATGCCCATCTCCTACAACAGGCACTGTTTGCTTATCACATAACATCATTTGGCTGAGGGTCATGAGAGGTAGAAGACAGGCTTGTGCTGCCACACCTCCATGCACTTCCACAGGGGTAGCTGCACCACTCTGAGGGAGTGCTCAAGGTTCTTCCACATTCGGATCCTCTTCAATGCGTCCTTTTGGACATACAAGTTGTTCCTGAGACGCGCATGGAAGTCTTTCAGATGGCTTCACTTGGGCTATGGGTCTCTTCCAAATTGCTCTCCATTTGCTCCTGTGGACTCCAAGTACATGAGTCCATGCTGGACCTAAGGTTCTACACCTAATTTAGAACCTCCTTTGATGCATGGTCAGTTTTTGAAGAGTGGGAGGCCTTGTTGGCAGCATTTCTGGAGAAGCTTGAGGTACTTGTGTTCTCCCTGTTGAAGACTCCAGACACGTCTTTGGCACAGTTGCGGGTGTTCAGTTTTCTTTCCTTAGGTGGCCCTTCTCCTGTTCAGAAGCTCCGTGATGTTTGGGAGGGCCTTATCCTTGTGCTGGGATCAGATTTCCTCCCCTGAGTTTTTATTGAGACCTGATTGTTTCTTGGCCTCGTGGTTAAGATGGAATGGTGGATGCTTGTCTTTCTCTGGAATCCAAAGAGCTGGTGCTGATAATCACGACCAAATACTATAAATTGGGCCATGTAGAATGTGACTCCGACTCGCTTCACAAACTGCCTTGGTGAGAGACCCAGACAGCTCCAGAGGTTCAGGACGGCCTGGTGTGCTCTTGGCCCACCCAGGACTACTCTAACCAATTGTAGTGATCATGGGTGATGTAGTGAGGAGTGGTTTCTATGAACTCAAAGCATTGTTACATCACAAATGCTGCCTTCACTGAAGCAGCTGTCCCTCTCCCATGACCTTGGTGTCCTAAGGCTTTAGGTAGGAAGCCCCCGAAGGACAGAACAAGAGCCCTCTGAGTGTGATCAAGAACTCAGGTTGTCTTGTGGGTTAGTGTCCCACTTACCCTTTCTGGAAAAAGGGGAAATAAAATGATGTTTATTGTACCTTCCTTTAGGTCAACATTTTCCCAGAGACATTAAGGTGTCCTATTTACACTACAATTTATAGCGATCTCAAGAAACGGTGAGGCCTCAAGCGTATCAACAACTCTCCATGGGGGTGGTAATCCTGTGTGTGAGAGCGTCCTTTCTCAGCGTCTTTTGTCTATGGCTCAGTGATGACTAAGGTACGGAAAGTCCCCTTTCAAGGAAAATGGTGAGGGCATAGTTATATGATGCTGTCTGTGGTCTCATCTCTTAGTTTTCTGAAACACACGGCTAAGGTTTAAGGCTCTGTCTACCCGGCTTTCCCTTACACACCTTTGCAAAGTCTTAGAGGAGAGTGTCATTCTGCATCAGGGCTAAGCCTAAGGAAGACGCCCGAACCGTACCCGTTGTCATCATTAGTTGTCCTTGTTGCGGTAACGGGTATAATCATGTTGACCTTATCACTTCAGTCAGAAGGATAGGTACGGCTAATATCGATGGCTTGCAAGGCCCATTCGAGCAGACCTTTGCAGTGAGCCGCAATGCCTTGCAAGGACTAGTGGATTTGGAAGGCTTGGTCCATTTTGGCAAGACAGTATTCCTTGGAAGTCGAAGAGAATGAACGCCCTGGACCTTGCCTTGACATGAATGTCCCATTCCTGGATGATGTGAAATGAAAAGGCAAGCAGAAAAAGGGAAATATCATATGGCTTCCCACAATATGTGCCTCATAAGGAATACCTTGGCGTTTATCCTCTTCGATAAACATGCATTCTCATAAAACTGCCTTCACACAATCACCATGATTGGGTGCCTCATTAGTGTCGTATTTTTTTGTCCCTATACCGCTTGCTTTTTCATATGTTTCTTGACTGTCATGAGGGAGTGAAATAATCTGTTTGTTGTCTTTCTGAGAATGATAGATGTGACAAAGCCCAATGCTCTCTGCAACACAGCCACATGAGGCAAGTGGAAGAATTCATTCTTTCTTATGTCTCAGTAAGAATTTGTGGTGACATGGAGGACAGTGAGATGGTAGTAGTGTCTAATAACCTCGTGCTTGTCTTCAGCCAAGAAGGCAACAGGAAGATGACCACAACAACTGCAACGGAGTGGAAATGGATGGGAAGCCTACAAGGTAAACTCGACAAAGAGGAAAGGTAGTCGCAGAGACTATGGAAGAAGGTTGGAGACAAGGCTTATAGGATATTTCGTGGTTCATGCATCATATGGCAGCGATCCCTTGCAAAGGACAAAGGCATAGGAGAGCAGGGCACGCTGGAAAAACACAAGTCACCTGTTTCCCAGGGCCATTGGCTGTGACGAGAAGAGGGTCTGAAGGGCACGAGTTCTTGACAACACAAGTCTTATGTGCTGGTGTTTTCAGATCAGCAGGCTTGGCAGATATAAACTCGAAAGAACTCCATGTTTTTCCTGCATAGGTCACCAACAAGCAACCATGTACAGACAACCTGGAGACCATGATCAGCGACAATACCAAGACATGCAGTGGGAAGATGGTGGGTCCTGGCAGTGCTTCCATGAGAGGCAGTGTTCGTGGAGTTGTCTCAATGAGGGCATAAGAATTATTGGGCTCCCACACGAGGAGCATCAAGACGGAGCTACTGGCAAATACAGGATGATGAGGACATTAGCTGCCAACTCTGGCCACATGAAATCCCAACCGTGGATCACTTGAGGGACAGCCTTTCTCCAAGTTGTTTAGTCCAAGTAGAACAGACTCTCCCATAGGGGATGAGAAGAATGCCTTGACCACATTATCTCTTCTGAACACAGCATTCTGTAGGCCTGCGTTCTGATGAGTTTGTGGAATGTCTCCTTTCACAGGCACACCAGAGCCCACCAAGGTAAACCTCAGCATATTCAGCCCAGGCCCCAAACACAGCAAATGGCAGGCAAGGAGAGCCACTGCAGATGGCTGATCTCAAGGACAGCGTCAGCCACAACACAAAATTCAGATGGCATGCATTCCACACACACACATGACAATCTTAAGGGCCTGCCCTTGGTCACTCAATGATCTCTTCTACCTAAATAAATTACCCACAGGGTAGAAAACAGAATAAGTATTTCGAATACAGAGAGGAGATAGAGAACTAGATCTAATACATGATGGAAGAATCAATAGATGCCAAGGAAAAAGAACAAGAAAGGATCACGGCTAGGAAATCATAGTGAAGCTTCTACATATAGCACGCCCGATGTGGGTTTGAAAGCAGTGGCCTAGATCCTCCCTATACATCGGAAAACATAGAAGATATCAGAGAGTCTAGAACCACAGAGATAAATCTGATAAAGATAAAAGAACCTAAAGAGCTCCTGAACAGAAGATTGTAGGAGACTAGATGCAAAGCCTGGGAACATGGCAGAAGTAGAGGATCCAATTAGTGACCTGAAAGTACAAGCCTAGAAAATGAGGAAGGAAATTCTAAGAGAGAATGAAGAATGACGAAACATGACAATGAGCTTAGGGAATCATCAACCAAAAGTAAAGGAAATAGGATGTCTATTGTAGGATAAGTAAGGGTGAGAGAAAGAAAAGAGGGCTGAACATGGAATTGAGAATCGGGGCTGTCAATGACCTTCATCTGGGAGCTGAAACAGAGGTCCAGAATTGAGGCACACAGGACTCCCATCACCTTCCACATTAGCAGAGCACCAAAAGATATTCCCCCTGTAAAATCTAGGCATGAGGAATTCTCTTTAGGCAAATAGGCATCAGAGAATAGTTCGTCCATAGCCCAGTCACTGACTTCAAGAGGAAAAGCTATACCAGCTCTCAAAGCAGGCCGGATAACTCAAGCAACAGCAGCCAAGCCAAAATCCTTATCCCCTGCATTTCTAAACGATGACAGAGCAGCGGTTCTTGTCTAGAACCAGGACATATTCAGAAGTCAAAGGTTGGGTCCCTTGTTGTGTCCATCAGTTCAGAGGCGGCCTTCAGATCAACTCATGATTCCAGCGTCTTGGCTATGACTCTGAATATTACTTTTATTGACTTTTATGTGATTTTTATATGAATTTTATATGACTATAAAATAAATAAAAAATGAATTTAAAAAATAAAAAGATAATTTCTTTACCAAAAGGGATAGCATTGTTTGGGAAAAGAGGATTACCTTGAAGTTTAACTCTATATGAACATTCGAAAATAAAAATAAAAAAGGAATACACTAGACTAAACTAAACTAATTTTTTTTTTACAAAAATAGAATGCAAATGAAAAAAATGTGTATGTATCAAAATGTTCAGGTTAGAACGTTAATATGGAATTTGATATCCTGGACATCTCAGTTTGAAGGTAAATAGGTTAAAAAATTATCTATATAATACAAATCAACCAGAATAGTGGGAATGAGTTAAAAATAAAAGTTGTGTCTATGAAGTAGCGGTGGTTGTTCTCTTGCAGTCTTTTTTTTTTTTTTTTTTTTTTTCCTGGTAGGTTTTCTGAGCCAGAGGCCTGTCAGGTGGGTTTCAGTCAATGCTGTTCCCTGATTTAAATTCTCCCACCCCTCTCAAGGGGATGGGCTCTGAGGAATCCTGTTTTTTCAGGTATTTATTCTTTGGAGGTTTTAATGTTTGTTTAGTTTTTTTTTTTTTTTTCTCTTGCCTTGACTGCTTTTGATGTATTTTGGAGATGAAAGCAAACTCACCCTGATCTCACTCTCAGAGATAATCCTCAGTCTTCTCACCTGTGGGTGCTGCAGAGCCCATATAAATTCGCCCTTGCCTGCTGCCAGAGCAAATTTTGAGTCGTAGTCCCAGGGAGCACAGAATTTTCTGCTTGTACCCAAACCATTGCATCAGTGTCTGTCTAGGCAGCTCCTGACCATCAGAGAGGTTCCAATTGCCATCCCACACTGAGATTTTCATGCTGGCCCTGACTGGGAGTGCCTGGTCTTTCTCTGTCTAAGAGTTCTGGGCTTGCAAGCACTCTCACAGGGGAGGGTGTGGGTCACGCATGTCTCAGGCTCTGATAGAAGGGTGCGTGTCTGAGAGCATGAGCCTGGGCCTTCACGCACCTCTCTCAGGAGAGTGTGTGGGGTGCACACGTGTCTCATGCTCTGATAGTATGGCACGGGTCTAAGCAATGGACTGGGCCTTTGCACACCTTTCTCAGGGGATGGTAAGGGGTGCAGGTGTCTCAGGCTCTGTTAGCAAGTCTCATTGCTCTGCTGCTTGGTGAGGCTCCAAGCCCCTAACAGGAGATGAACCCCACATGATCATGGGTGTGCTGTTGGCTCAGGGACCAAAACATCGTTTTTCCAACACACTCTCTTTGGCTCAGCATCAGGGAATCTGTACTGGGTTTGGGGAATTAAGCCCCTGTTTAGATGGCATGATTCACACAATTTACCTTAAATTTCCTTTGAACTTTTTCAATGCTTTCAACCAGAGTCCAAGTTAATGCTGGTCCCCAGACTCAGAACACTCTTGTATTGGGGTATTATTTTCCAATTGGTGGCCTTGCGTGGGTCCCTTGAACTTTTGTTTATTTCAATAACAGTCCAACGTTCTCACTCCACTTTACCTGCCCACTGATGACTTCTGCGCTGGCAGAGATCCAGACATATATAATTCTGATCTCAGGCTGTTTTTATGGGTAATCAGAATTCTTTGGTAGGAAATCACTTCACCTGGAGTACAGGTTGAAATGGCACTTCCTCTTACTTGCCCATCATCTTGTCTCCTCTCACATGACACTTATAATAAAATTTCAAGAGATAGGAATTTGGCATTTTATGGTTAGCAAATCAATTACATGTGCATTGAAAACTCACATTCCATCACTTTCAGCCACAATTCCTGCAAAGAATGTCGCATTTTGTCCTGTTTTATAAACACGTATTCCCACTAACATGCCTACAAAGAAAGACAACAGTTTAAGTGTCTGGTTAGAGTAGTATTGCTTGTCCATTTTTCCCTGCTTTTTCACATGTTTCTTTACTACTATGATGGGGTAAATCATACGTTATTTGTCTTTCTGAGACTCAGAGATGTGACATAGCCCAATGCTCTCCACAACATTGCCACATGAGGCAAGTGGCAAAAATTCATTCTTCTTTATGGCTGGGTAAGAGTCTGTGATGCCTTTGGAAGATAGTGAGATGTTAGTAGTCTCTGGGAAATCCAGGCTTGTCATCAGCCATGAACACAACTGGAAGATGACTACATCAACTGTGACTTGGTGGAAATTGACCTGAAGCCTACAGACCAAACTCTACAGCAAAAGAGAAAAGAAGTCAAGGAGACTATGGGAGAAAATTGGAGACATGGCTTAGGGAAAAGTAGGCGGTGGTGCATCAGACAGCAGTAAGCCAATGCAAAAGCCAAGGCACAGGAGAGATGAGAACACTGGGAACCCACAGGTAGCATGTTTCCCAATGCCACTTGCTCTAACCAGCAGCTTATCTGAATGGTACAAGTCCTTGCCAACAAAGGGTGTTGAGTCAGGAGTTTTCAGATCATCAGTCTTGGCAGATATTGATTTGAGAGAACACTGTGTTTCTCCTGGAGAGGACACCAACAAACAACCAGGTGCAAACAGCCTGGAAATTATGATCAGAGACAGTACCAGCAGACACAGAAGGAAGATGGTGGTTTCTGGCAGTGTATCTGTGAGAGGCACGGCTCGTGGAGATGATTTGATGGGGGCAAAAGTAATTTTTGGGGCTCTAGCACAAACAGCATAAAGACCGAAATACTCGCAAAGACAGGATGGTGAGGACATTAGCTGCCTCACGTACAAAAACGAAGTCCAAACCATGGAACACTGTGGAGACTGTCTTCCTCAGTCCAAGTTGCTTAGCCAAAGGAGAACAGACTCTCCAGTAAGGGACTAGAAGAAAGGCCTTCTACCATGCTCTCTTTAAAACAGCATTCTGCAGGCGTTTGTCTATGGAGTTGGTTGAATGTATTCTTTCTTAGGCAAACCAGTGCACACCAAACTAAACCACACCATATTCAGCCCAGAAACACTAAAATGGCATGCAAGGAGAGACCCTGCAGAAGACTGTCTTAATGTCACGGGACTACCACAACACAACAACAGAGGGTATGTACCCGAGAATTCCTCAATGGGCAGAGCTTGGCCACCGCATGATCTCTTCTTCCTAAAGACATTACCCTAAGTGTAGAAAACAGAATGAGCTTTGTGAATAGAGAGAAGAAGACAGAGACCTGGATCCAATGCAAAGATGGAAGACTCAATTGATGCTGAGGAAAAGAATTAGAAATGATCATAGCCAGGCAATCAAAGTTAAACCTTTAAATGTAACAAGCCCGATGAAGGATTGAAAGCAATATCCAGAATACTCACTGTACATAGAAAAAGACAGAAGACATCAGGGAGTCTCCTACCACAGAGATAAAAGTGATAAAAAAATAAAATCTAGGGTCTCTGATAATAGGATTGGTAGCAGACTGGTTGCAAGGCCAAGAAGCTGGCAGAAGCAGAGGATACAATTAGTGACGTGGTAGAAAAATACTGGAAAATAATGGAAGGTAAGTGAAAGAGAGAAGGAAGAATGATGGAACATGACAATAAGCTTATGGAAATCATCAACTCCAAGGGAAAAAAAAAAGAGATGCCTATTCTTGCACACCTATGATTGAAAGAATAAAGAAGGGCAAATATTTATTTGAGAAATCAGAGCTGAAAATGTCCCTGATCTTGGAGTAGAAACAGAGCTCCATATTAAGAGGCACAGAGTACTCCCATCACCATCAACAGATTCAGAGCAATACAATACAGTGTCATCCACTCTGCAAAAGATAGCAAGGGAGTTATTCTCCTAATGCAAAAATGTGTGCGAGAGTAGTTTGTCCATAGCCAAGTCACTGACTTCAAGGCGACCAGTTATACCAGCTCTCAAAGCAGGTCGGATAGAACAATCAACACCAGCCCAAGCCAAAATGCGTATCCCCTGCATTTCTGAACGATGACAGAGCAGTGAGTCTGTCTAGGACTCTGAGGTATGAAGAAGACAAAGATTGGGTCCTGGGGTGTGTCCATCAGTTCAGAAACGGCCTTCAGCTCAGCTCATGATACCAGGGTCATGGCCTTGTCTCTGGTCTCAAGTTCCCTGTTCAAGGGCAACTCTGATTCACCACCACATCTCCAACCCGTCAGTGTGATCTTTCTGTTTCTCTCTCAAGTACGTTCATGTATATTGTTGGACATAAATTTTAAAAAGTTTACAATGATTTACTAGGGCCAGAGTATTGTTTATTTAATTTGGACCTATGTCCCTATGGAATGCAGGCAGGTACAGAGCACCTCCCACCATCTTAAAGTGCCAGGCCTTCACTCTGTGCTCCCTTGTCAATTCTCCTGTTTTTTGTCTTCCTGTACCTCCTCACCAACCTGTATCACCCACTGTCTGTCCCAGTATAGTGGCCCTTTGTTGTCACATTGTTCATCCTTTCCTTGTTCCATTAGAACATGCCCATCTTCTGCAAGAAGCTCCGTTTGGTTATTACCTGAAACCATTAGGGGGATGGTAATGAGAAGGTTAAGGGAGGCTTGTGCTGCCATATCTCAATTCAGTTCTGCAGAGGGTAGCTATACCACCCTGTGGGCATGTGCAAGGTTCTGCAACATTCGAATCCTCTTCCATTTGTCTTTTGTAGATACACGTTTTTATCTTGAAACGAGGAGGAGTGTCATTCAGATGGCTTCCCTTGTGCTATAGGTCTACTCCAACATGCTTCATGCTTGTGCCTGTGGACTCCAAGTAAATGAGTCCATCCTGGAACTCAGGTTCTAGGGTGTAGAATCTGACTTTGGTGCTTGGTCAGTTTTGAAGATTGGGAGGACCTATGTCATGATTTCTTGAGATGCTAGAGGATCTCATATCCTTGCTGTTGTAGACTCCAGACATAACTTTGGCAGGGTTGCAGGTGTTCCCTATGAGATTTTCTTGGGTGGCACCTTTCCTGGTCAGAAGCGCCCTGATTGGGAGGGAGGACCATAACATATGCAGGACATGGAGTTCAACCCCTGCCTCTTTTTTGAGACCTGATTCTTTCTTGGCCTTTTGTGGGTAAGATGGATTGGGGGATACTTGTCTTTCTCTGGAGTCCAGAAGACTTTTGTAACTGTCACGACAATAGACTACAAACCGGCCATGGAGACTAGCTACAGACTCGCTTCTCAAACTGACTGCTTCAAACGCTTTAGTCACTGCTAGAGAGCTAAGGTTTTGTAGGGTTCCTGACTTAATATGTGTTCCTGATTTGATATGTGTCTTGGAATTTAGCCTTTTTCTCAGTGTTGGAATTTTATCCTTTTTCTCAGTGTTGGATTTGCTGGAATAAATGTGTAGATGTGTCATTTCGGGTATTTTTTTTTCCTTTCTATCAGTTTTCCTATGATCTCATAATTTTATCTGTATGCTAGTCTCTCTGTTTAATCCAGGTAATGGCTATTCCCGTTTGTTAAAGATTTCAAAAATGACAATTGAGTTCTCCAGATTTTTTTCTATTGTTTTGTTTGTATTTCTTTTATTCCAATGATCATATATATTATCTCTCTTTTTCTGTTCACTTTGGATTCCATTTCATCTTTTTCTAGTTTCTTATGCCATCGGATAGGTTGCTTTTAATCGGTGCTTTGAATTTTTTGAAATAAACGCATTTAGCCCTATATTCTTTCCCCAAAGAATGTTTTGGCATCATCACATAAGTTTCTTTACTTTCGTTTGTTGAAAGTACTTTATGACTTTCCTTTTGATTGTCCTTCTTTGAGCCATTGATAGTTTGGGAGTGTTTGTGTTTTCCACCTATTAGAGTGTGGCTGTGTTTCCCATTCATAAGTGATTTCTTTCCTTTTTCATATCTTTGTGGTCATAAGTATACAAGAAAGGATATGAATTCTCTTCTATTAATTATTACTGGGTTTTTACTTCAGCACAGGATCTGATAGACAATGTTAGGTCTGCCCTTGGGAAGACTTCTCTTATGGTTCTCCAAGAAACAATCTTATGCATGTTTCTCCTATGCTCAGGTGGTCTAGAGATCCCCTGATGACGTCTGTTATTCCTTCCCACCTATCCCTCTGCATGATTTGTCCTGTGCTAAAAGTGGATATCATCGTCCTCAAAATATTGGATTGTGGTCCCCAACTCCCTTCTGTTCTGTTAATATGCTTCCAAAATTTAGATACAACCAAGTTGGTGGTGTATCTGTTGGCAATTCTTCCTAGTTTCTGAAGTTTTGATGCTCAATCAAGACAAAACACCTTCTGGTAATATTTTGTCTCTTGAAGGCATAACATTTCTCTATCAGCCTGAGGCACCAATGGATTGGTTCTCTTATCTTTGCCAATTGCACTACCTATGTTTTCCCAAATCCATAACTTCCAAGCTATTGTATCTTTATAGTCGAAGGATCTCCTATGGCTAACATAAGGTCGAGCTGGTTTTCTTTTGTTTGTTTGTCTGTTTGTTTTCTTGTTGGTCTTTTTTGCCTTTTGTTTTTTTCAATTTTTATTCTTCCAACAACGTGTTTATAGCAATAGGAGAATTTAGTCCTGAATACTTCAACTAATTATTGAAGGGTACAGACTTAACTTTCTCATTTTCGTTGTTTTTTTGTCTTGGATTCTCAGTGCCTTTCCCCTTTATGGTATTTTCCTTTGGGTTTGCTTCCTTCCGTGCGATTCCTCCCATCTTCCCCATCTTTTGTGTGTCTTATTTGTGTGTGTATGTGTGTGTGTGTATGTTGTCTGTGTGTTTCACATAACAATTATAATGAAATATCAAGTAGTTAGATTTCTTTCCTTTACGGATAGCAATTCAATTTTATATGCCATGAAAACTCACATTCCATCACTTTCAGCCACATTTCCTGCAAGGAATATCCCATTAATTCCTCTTTTATAAACACATATTCTCACTAACTTGCCTTCAAAAAAAAAAAAAAAACACCAAATTTAAGAGCCTGGTTAGAGTAGTATTGTTTGTCCCCTTTTCCCTTGCATATTCACATGCTTCTTGACTAGCATGAGAGAGAAAAATCGTATGTTATTTGTCTTTCTGAGACTGATCGATGTGACATAGCACTATGCTTTCCAAAATTATGCTCCATGAGGCAAGTGAAAAGAATTCATTTTTGGTTATGGCTGGGCAAGAGTCCGTGGTGCTTTTGGAGGACAGTGAGATGTTAGTAGTGCCTGGGAACTCCAGGCTTGTCTTTAGCCAGCAACACAACTAAAAGATTACTATATCAAGTGCAACATGGAGGAAGAGGACCTGAAGCCTACAAAGTAAATGCCACAGCAAAAGATAAAAGAAGTTGCAGAGACTTTGGGAGAAGACTAGAGACGTGATTAGGGGAGACAGGGGATTGGTGCTTCAGAGGGCAGTGAGATAATCCAAGGAAAGAAGGCACAGGAGAGTGCACACTGGGAACCCAAAAGGAGCATGCATCCTTATGCCACTGGTTTCAACCAGCAGAAAGTCTGAATGGCCAGGAAGGTGGCAGAAGCAGAGGATCAAATTGGTAATCTAGAAGACAAATACTGGAAAATACAGAAGCAAAACCAGAGAGAGAAAAAGTAATGGTGGACCTTGACTATAAGCTTAGGGAGGTCATCAACTTCTCAGAAAGGAAAGAGGTGCCTAATTTAAGAGAACTAGGAGTGAGAGAGAAAAAAGAGTGATGAACATGTCTTTGAGAAATCAGAGCTGAAAATGTCCCTCATCTGGGAGCAGAATCAGAGATCCAGATTCAGAGACACAGAAGTGTCCCATCTACGTCAACAGAAGCAGTGCATCACAAGACATAGTGTCATTTCCCCCTACAAAATATAGCAAGGGAGGAATTCTCTTAACCGAAATATGCTCGGGAGAATAGTTTGTCTATAGCCAAGTCACGTTCTTCAAGAAGACAAGATATACCCATTCTTGAATGAGGTTGGATAGAGCATGCAACACCAGCCCAAGGGAAAATCTGTATCCCCTGCATTTCTGTACAATGACAGAGCACTGGTTCTTGTCTAGAAATAGGATGTATTAAGAGACAAAGAATGGGTCCTGTAGTGTGTCCATCAGTACAGAGGCCGCCTTCAGCTCAACTCATGAGCCCAGGGTCATGGAATCGACTCTGGTCTCAGGTTCCCTGCTCTGGGGCAAGTCAGCTTCACACTCTCCAGCTCGATCCCCTATTGTGATCTCCCTGTCTGTCGGTTGTATACATGCATGCCGATATTTTGGCAAAAAACAACAAAAAAATAAACAAACCAAAAACAGTGTACAAGTATTGACTGAGGCCAGAGGATGGTTTATTTAATTTGGATTTAGGTCCCTATAGAATGAAGCCAGGTACAGAGCAACTCCCACCATCCTGAAATGCCAGACCGTCACTCTGAGCTCCGCTGTTCATTCTGTTATTCTTTGTCCTCCTGTATCTCCTCACCAACCTGTAGCATTTGCTGTCTGTCCCGCTCTAGTGTCTCTTTGTTTTCACATTGTTCATCCTCTCCTGGTTCCATTAGAACATGCCCATTTTCCGAAAGACGCACTTTTTGTTTATCGCATGAACAATTTGGGGATGGTCATGAGAGGGTTAAGGCAGGCTTGTGCTGACACATCTCCATTCAATTCCCCAGTTGCTGCTGCACCAACCTGTGGGAATGCTCAAGGTTCTGCAACATCAAATTCTCATCCTTGCTTCCTTTTGGAGATACATGTTGTCATCCTGAAACGTGCATGAAAATCTTTCAAATGATTTTACTTGGGTTATAGTTCTCTTCCAACAAGCTCTGCGCTTGCTCCTGTGGACTCCAAGTACATGAGTCCGAACTGGGCCTCAGGTTCTCGGGTGTAGGGTCTGCCCTTGTGCTTGGTCACTTTTGAAGATTGGGAGACTGTTTTGGCACGGTGTCTGGAGACACTAGGTTTACTCGTTTCCTCACTGTTGAAGACTCCAGACATGTCTTTGGCATGGTTTGGGGTGTTCCCTGGGAATTTTACTTCATGGCACTTTTTCTGGTCAGAAGTTCCCTGATTGAGTGGGAGGACCATAGACATGTGCTGGGCATGGAGTTCCACCTGTGAGTCATTGTTTGACGTCTGAATCTTTCTTGTCCTATCATGGGTAAGATGGAATGGTGGATTCTTGACTTTCTCCGGGGTCCAGAGGCTGGTGGTGATAGTCATGACCAAAGACTACGAATTCGACCATAGAAAACATGACACCGATTCACTTCACAACTGCCTTCGTGAAAGATCCAGGCAGCGCCTGTGGTTTGGGAGGGCTTGGGATCCTCTAAGCCCACCCATGACCACTTCATCCTAGAATAGTGATCAGGCGTGGGTTGAAAAGGAGTGGTTGCTTTGAGTTCAAACCTTGGTGACATCACAGAAGTTGGATTCACTGAAACAGCAGTCCCTCTCTCATGACATTTGAGTCCTATGGCTTTAGGTACTAAGACCCAGGAAGGACAGAAAAAGAGCCCTCTTAGATTAGTCAAGAACTTACGTTGCCTTGTGTGTTAATTTCCCACGTCCCCTTTGTATACAAAGAAATGAGAAATGATGTTAGGTGTAGCATCATTTAGACTAACATTTCTCCAGAGATGGCAAAGTTTTGCTATTTCCAATGCAATTTCTAGAGATCTCAAGAAACAGTGAGGCATCTTGCGTATTATCAGCTCTCAGAGGTATGTCATTATGTGGGTGATAGTCCTTTCCCAGCGTCTTTTCCTTATGGGTCAGAAAAGACTGACCCATACAGAAAGTCCCTTCTCTATTTTACTGGTCAACATTTCTAGACATTTAAGGAAGACAATGTCGTGTCTTCTCATTGATTCCAGAAATGGAGAACTCAGTTAGACTCTAATTTCATGTCATTTTAATAAGTATAGATAATAAAATATAACTATTTCCTTTTCACTGTAGGTCTTCAACTCCTTTTGAAAGGGCCAGTTTTGTTGTTGCTGTTGTTGTTTTGTTTGTTTTTTAGAATTCTTGATTTATTTTATTGTACATCCAAAACTAATATAACACTGTATATCAATTATATTTAAATAAAAACAACAAAAATAAAATGGGAAGGTATACAAGAATTTTTGGTACACAGAATTTTTTTTTAATTTAAGTTACCAGTTTATTGTTTACTTTCTTTTTTTTTTTTTAATTTCTTTTCAGTGTGGCGGTATTTATTGTTTTTGCACTACACCAAGTGCTTGATGCAATCCATGCCCTCTCTAATACCCACCAGATAGTATTCCCAATTACCCATCCCACACCCATTCAAAACCCTCAGATTGGTTTTCAGAGTACATAGTCTCTCATGGTTCACCTTCCTTTCCAATTTACCTCAATTCCCTTCTCCCCTACATCCTCCCTTGTTCTCCATGTTATTTGTGATGCTCCACAAATAAGTGAAACCATATCTAATTGACTCTCTCTGCTTGATTGTCTACAGCATAATCCCTTCCTGTCCTGTCCATGGTATTTCAATAGTTGTGTATTCATTCTTTCTGATGGAGGCATAATACTCCACAGTCCATATGGACCAGATCTTCCTTATCCATTTGTCCATCTTGTTTCTTTCCACAGTTTGACAACTGTGGCCATTGCTGCTATAAACATTTTGGTACAAACGGGCCTTCTTTTCACTGCATCTGTGCCATTGGGGTAAATACCAAATAGTGTAATGGCAGGGTAATAGGGATGCTCATTTTTAATTTTTTGAGGAATCTCCACACTGTTTTCCAAACTGGCTGCACCAACTTGTATTCCCACCAAAAGTGTAAGAGGGTTCCCCTTTCTCCACATTCTCTCCAACACATGTTGATCCGGTGTTGCTAATTTGGGCCATTATAATTGGTGTAAGGTGGTATCTCAATGTGTTTTTTTTTTTTAATCCCCCTGAGGGCTAGTGATGATGAACATTTTTTCATGTGTCTGATAGTCATTTGTAGGTCTTCTTTGGAGAAGTGTCTGTTCGTATATTCTGCCCATTTTTTACATTATTGTCTGCTTTGTATATGTTGAGTTTGAGGAGTTCTTTATAGATACTGGATATCTACCTTTTATCTGTATTCTCATTTTCAAATAGCTTCTACCATTCCATGGGTTTCCTCTTTGTTTGTTGACTGCTTCTATTGCTGTGCAGAATCTTTTGATTTTGATGAAGTCCAAAAAGTTCATGTTTACTTTTGTTTCCTTTGCCTTTGGAGACATATCTTGAAAGAAGTTGCTGTGGCTGATATCGAAGAGATTACTGCCTATGTTTTCCTCTAGGATCTGATGGATTCCTGTCTCACGATGAGGTCTTTTATCCTTGTTGAGCTTACCTCTGTGTAAGAGAATGGTTGAGTTTCATTCTTCTACAAATGGATGTCCAGTTTTCCCAGCACCATTTATTTATTGAAGAGACTGTCTTTTTTCCACTGTATATTTTTTCCTGTTTTGACGAAGATTATTTGCCCATAGAGTTGAGGGTCCATATATGGGCTATCCTCCTTATTCCACTCGTCTATGTGTTTGTTTTTATGCCAGGACAATGCTGTTTTGGTGATCACAACTTTGTAGTAAATCTTGAGATAAGGTACGCAATGCCCCAGTTTTATGTTTGTTTTTCAACATTTCTTTAGAAATTCTGGGTCTCTTCTGATCCTATACAAATTTTAGGATTATTTAATCGAGCTCCTTGAAAAATACCGGTGGAATTTTGATAGGAATAGCATTAAAACCATAGATTGCTCTAGGCAGTATAGACATTTTGACAATGTTTTTTCTTCCAATGCGAGATCATGGAATGATCTTCCTTTTTTGTGTGTGTTTTCTTCAATTTCTTTAATGGGTGTTCTGTAGTTCCTCAAGTACAGCTCCTTTACCTTTTCAGTTAGGTTTATTCCCAGATATCTTATAGTTCTTGGTGCTATAGTAAATGGAATCGATTCTCTAATTTTCTTTTATACATTTTCATTGTTAGTGTATAGAAAGCCACTGATTTCCATACATGACATTGTATCCTGCCATGTAGCTAAATTGTTGTATGAGTACTAGACATTTGGGGATAGAGTCTTTGGGGTTTCCATATAAAGAATCATGTCATCTGCGAAGCGAGAAAGTTTGACTTCTTCATTGCCAATTTAAATACCTTTTATTTCTCTTTGTCTGATATCGGAAGATAAAAAGGGGGAAAGAGCCACCAGAGTCGACCGATTGGAAAGTAATGCCCCAATACAAGAGTGCCCTGTGTCTTGGGACCACCATTAACTTGGACTCATGTTGAAAGCACTCAAAAACAGCAAAGGATCACGGGGTTAAACTGACAATTGAGGCGGCTAAGGACAGGGACTTATGTCCCAGAACAAGTTTAGAATTTTCTGGTGCTGAGCTAGAGAGAGTGTGGCAGATTAACCAGCTCTTTGTTCCTGAGCCACCAATGCACCTGAAGTGTGTTGTGTCCAGTTTCTGTAAGGAATGGGAGCCACACCATACAGCAAATTGCCGAGCCTTGCCTGAGACACGTGCACCCCTCACCTTCCCCTGCCTGAAGGCCCAGCTTGGTGCTCTTAAACCCTTGACATACTATCAGTGCCTGAGAGGCGTCTGTGACACACACCCTCCCCTATGAAATGTGTCACATGCCCGGTGCTCTTAGACCCAGAAAGACCAGGTGCTCCAAGCCCAAGCCAGTGGGAAAGTCTCAGTGTGCAATCACTTCTTGGAACCACTCTCGTGGTCTGGAGCTGCCCACACTGCTGCTGTGGTTTTCAGTACAAGCAAAAGATCCTGCATCCCCTGGGAACGTATCTCAATATAAGCTCTGCCATTGGCCAAAAGGGAATTTATATGTGCACTTCAGAACCTACAGAGGAGCAGATAGAGGTTTCTCTACGTCAGGGAGGTCAGGCTGCAGTTTACTTTCCTCTAAAACTCCAAGAACCATCAAATGCAGTCAAGGTGAGAGAGAAAAAGTGAACAAATATAAAAACCTCCAGAAAACAAAAGCCTGAAAAAAACCGCTTTCCTCAGAGCCCACCCCCATGAGCGGGGAGGTAGGACTTAAATCAGGTAACATCATTGACTGAAAACCCACATGGCAGGCCCCTCCCTCAGAAATAAAACCAGCAAAGTAAAAAATTAAAAGACTACAAGAGAACAACCACCACTATTTCATAGATACAACTTTAATTTTAATTTATTCCCAATATTCTGGTTTTAATATAGATTTTTAATTATTTTTTTTTATTTTCAGCATAACAGTATTCATTATTTTTACACAACACCCAGTGCCCCATGCAATGCATTCCCTCTATAATAGCCACCACTTGGTAGCCGGACCTCCTATGCAAAATCCTCAGATTGATTTTCAGAGTCCATATCTCTCATGGGTCACCTCCCCTTCCAATATCCTCCATCTCCGATCCTCCCTTCTCCTCACTATCTCCCCATGTCCTCCATGATGCTCCACAAAGAAGTCAAACCATAGGATGATTGACTCTCTCTGCTTGACTTGATTCATTCAGCACAATCTCTTACAGTCCCGTCTATATTGCTACAAAAGTTGAGTATTCGTACTTTCTGATGGGGGCATAATAGTCCATAGTGTATATGGACCACATCTTCCTTATCCATTCGTCCATGGAAGGGCATCTTGGTTCTTTCCACAGTTGGGCGACCGCGGCCAATGCTGCTATAAAATTTGGGGTAGAAATGGCCCTTATTTTCACAACATCTGTATCTTTGGGGTAAATACACAGTATCGCAATTGCAGGGTAATAGGGAAGCTCTATTTTTAATTTCTTGAGGAATCTCCATACTGTTCTCCAAGGAGGCTGCATCAACTTGCATTCCCACCAACAGTGGAAGAAGGTGCCCCTTTCTCCACATCCATTCCAACACATGTTGTTTCCTGTCTTGCTAATTTTGGCCATTCTAACTGGTTTAAGTTGATATCTCAATGTGGTTTTTATTTGAATCTCCCTGATGGCTAGTGATGATGAACATTTTTTCATGTGGTCTGAAAACCATTTGTATGTCTTCATTGGAGAAGTGTCTGTTCATATCTTCTGCCCATTTTTTGATATGTTTGTCTGTTTTGTGTCTGTTGAGTTTTAAGAGTTCATTATAGATCCTGGATATCAATCTTTTGTCTGTACTGTCATTTGCAAATACCTTCTCCCATTCCGTGGGTTGCCTCTCTGTTTTCTTGACTGTTTCTTTTGCTGTGCAGAAGCTTTTGGTTTTGATGAAGTTGCAAAAGTTCATGTTTTCTTTTGTTTCCTTTGCCTTTGGAGACATATCTTGAAAGAAGTTGCTGTGGCTGATGTCGAAGAGATTACTGCTTATGTTCTCCTGTAATATTTTGATGGATTCCTGTCTAACATTGAGGTCTTTAATCCATTTTGAGTTTATCTTTGTGTATGGTGTAAGAAAATGGTCCCGTTTGATTCTCTGACATATAGCTGCCCAGTTGTCCCAGCACCATTATTTAAAGAGATAGTGTTTTTTCTATTGTATATTTTTTTCTGCCTTGTCAAAGATTAATTGACCATACAGTTGAGGGTCCATATCCGGGTTCTCTACTCTCTTCCACTTCTCTATGTGTCTGTTTTTATGCCAGTACGATGCTCTCTTGGTGATCACAGCTTTGTAGTAAAGTTTGAAATCAGGTAAAAAAATGCCCCCCATTTTATTTTTGTTTTTCAACATTTTCTTAGCGATTCTGGGTCTCTTCTGAGTCCATACAAATTTTAGCATTATTTGCTCCAGCTCTTTTAAGAGTATCGGTGGAATTTTTATCAGAATAGCATTGAAAGTATAGATTGCTCTAGGCAGTATAGACATTTTAGCAATGTTTATTTTCTGATCCAAGAACATGGAATGCTCTTCCATCTTTTTGTGTCTTCTTCAAATGCTTTCAAGAGTGTTCTGTAGTTCCTCGAGTACAGATACTTTACCTCTTTCATTAGTTTTATCCCCAGGTATCTTATGGTTCTTTGTGCTATAGTAAATAGAATCGATTCTCTAATTTCCCTTTCTTTATTTTCATTATTAGTGTATAAGAAAGCCACTGATTTCTGTAGAGTGACTTTGTATCCTGCCACTTTGCTGAATTGTATGAGTTCTAGTAGTTTGGGGGTGGAGTGTTTTGGGTTTTCCATATAAAGAATAATGTCATTTGCAAAGAGAGAAGGTTTGACTTCTTCATACCAATTTGAATACCTTTTATTTTTCTTTATTTTCTGATTGATATTGCTAGGAATTTTAATACTATATTGAAAAAGAGTGGTGAGAGTGGGCATCCTTGTCGTGTTCTTTATCTGAATGGGAAGGCTGCAAGCTTTTTCCCATTGAGGATTATATTCACTGTGGGTCTTTCATAGATATATTTTATGAAGATCAGGAATGTTCCCTCTATTCCTATATTTTGAAGCATTTTAATTTGGAACGGGTGCTGGATTTTGTTCAATGCTTTTTCTGCATCAATTGAGAGGTCCATGTGGTTCTTGTCTCTTCTCATATTAATTTTTTCTATGACATTGATTGATTTGCGAATGTTAAACTATCCTTGTAGCCCAGGGATGAATCTAACCTGGTCATGGTGGATAATCTTTTTAATATCCTGTTGGATCCTGTTTGCTAGGATCTTGTTGAGAATCTTAGCATCAATATTTATCAGTGATATTGGTCTGAAATTCTTTCTGGTAGGGTCTTTGCCTGGTTCGGGGATCTGGGTAATGCTGGCTTCAAAAAGAGTCTGGAAGTTTTCCTTCTGCTTCAGTTTTTTTTTTTAAACAGCTTCAGGAGAATATGTGTTATTTCTTCTTTGAAAATTTGGTAGAATTCCTCAGGGAATCCATCAAGTCTTTGGCTCTTGTTTTTTGGGAGGTTTTTGATCACCACTTCAATCTTTTTACTAGATATCGGTCTATACAGGTTGTCAATTTATTCCTGGTGCAATTTCAGAGTTTATAGTTTCCAGGAATGCATCCATTTCATTTGGTTGCTTAGCTTATTGTCATTTACTGTTGATAATGACTTATAAAGATTGTTTCTACTTCCTTGGTGTTCGTAGTGGTCTCTCTGTTTTTATTCATAATTTTATGAATTTGAGGTTTGTCTATGTTCATTTGGATTAGTGTCACCAATGATTTATCGATCTTATTGATTCTTTCAATAAACCAGCTTCTAGTTTCATTGAAACATTCTACTGTATCTCTGGTTTCTAACTCATTGATCTCGGCTCTAATCTTGATTATTTCCCTTCTTATGTGTGGAGTTGGTTTTATTTGTTATTGATTCTCCAGTTCTTTAAGGTGTACAGACAGTTGGTGTGTTCTGGATTTTTCAATTTTTTTGAGGGATGCGTGGATGGTTATGTATTTCCACCTTAGAATTGTCTTTGCTGTATTAACATATTTATCATCACAGTGAGATGTCCAGAACATCTAAATATATAATAACCTTCTAATCTGAACTTTTGTTATATACACCCGTGTTCTCTTTCGCATTTTTTCTTTTTCTTTTTTTTTTTTTAATTTGAGGTTAGTTTAGTCCATTTGGTTTCTTTATAATTTTTATTTTCTAATATTCATATAGAGTTTAACATCATGGCAATCCACTTTCTCCAATCAATGCTACCCCTATAGGTAAATCAATTTTTAATCACACTATATCTTAGATAAGTTGAGTTTTTTTTTTAACAAAGATATCAAGATACAACCAGGAAAAATCAACACAATCTTCCTCGCCCACACTGAGAACTTATAACCACACTCACATCATTTTTCTCTGACAAAGTTTCCATGTTTTCTTGTTTGTTCTAATAATATATAAATCTTATATTTGGGGTTCTTTTCGCCGAGTTTCTTTTTTTATTTGCTTATAATTTTATCAGATTTTGTTTGTCTGTTTCTGTTTGTATACTTCACAAATTTTCCTAGTGGCCCATTTGGGCTGAGCCTTCTCTTTTATCTCTCTATCTCTCTCTATTCTTTCTCTTTCCTTTTTTCTCTTGTCTGGGTCGGGAATCCTATTGCTCAAAAGCATCCCAGGGTGTACTTTCACTACAACATGGTCGATACATCCACCTGCATCCGTTCAGTCATCTCTCACAAAAATGACATGGAGGAGGAATGCACAACAGAATAAAAATTAATGGGACTTCTGCAACTGACCTAATGGCTATCAACATATTCAGTATGTCGGAAAGAGTATTCAGACTCACAATAGCTAGGTTGCAGAAAGCCATGCATGATCAAACAAAATTGATTAGAGCAGAACTGAAAGCTACAAGGGATAACATTCACAATGTAAGGGCAGAACTAAAACCACCAGGGCTGAGGTTCACAATGCTCTCAATCAGCTCCAATCTAATCTAAATTCTCTAAAAGCTAGGGTAACCACACAATAAGATAGAATTAATGATCTATAGGAAAAACAGACAGAGAAAGTATGAGGAGGAAGTCTGGCACAAATTTAGAAGCTACAAAAACAGAATCCTGGAAATAAATCATGCCATGAAATGTACCAATGTCCGAATTATTGGAATTCCTGAAGGGGAGGAGAAAGAAAGAAGTCTAGAAGATATAGTGGAACAACATCTTTATATAAATTTTCCTAATCCCAAGAATGGAACCAGTGTTCATGTTCTAGAGGCATAACAGTCTCCCCCTGAAATTATAGATTCCAAAAAAAAAAAAGAAAGGGAACTGATAGTAAAATTGAGAAATCATAAGTATAGATACAATCGCTTTAAAGCTGCTATGACAAAGAGTATTCTTATGTACAGAAGAAAGCCGATCAGAATCATGTCAGACCTGTCCAGAGAGACGTGGCAAGCCAGAAAGGGCAGGCAAGATATTTTCAGGGTACTAAATGAGAAGAATATGCAACCAAGAATACTTTATCCAGCAAGACTGACTTTCAAAATCGATGGAGAAATAGTTTTCAAGAACGGCAAGGCTTAAGGGACTATGCAACCACTAAACCGACACTGCAGCAAATATTAAGGGGAGTTCAATAAAAGTGGAAAAATCCTAAGAATAGCATTGAACAGAAATATAGAAAAAATCTACAGAATAAAAGTCTTCAAAGAAACGCGATGTCAATAAAAACATATCTATCAATAAATGCTCTCAATGTGAAGGGCCTACATGCGCGCATAAAATGACACAGGGTTGCAGATTGGATTAAATGACATGACCTATCCATATGGTGTCTAGTAGAGACCCATTATGAACGTAAAGATACACCCAGACTGAAAGTGAAAGGATGGAGAAACATCTTTCATGCCAGTGGCCTCAAAAGATGGCCGGGGTAGTGATTCTCATATCAGATAATTTAGATTTTATACTAAAGGCAGTAGTCAGAGATACAGAAAGACACCACATCATTTCTAAAAAGACTATCCACCAAGATGATCTAACAATTGTAAATATCTGTGCACCAAATATGTGAGCAACCGATAACATGAGAAAAAAGGTTAGTCAAGATAAAGAGTCATATTGATATGAATAGATTAATAGTAGGAGATCTTTACATGATTCTCTCAGAAATTGACAGAGCATCCATGCAGAAAATTCATAAAGAAACAAAATCATGAATGACACATTGGACCAGATGGATCTCATAGACATATACAGAACACTCCTCCCTAAAAGAGCAGAACATTCGTTCTTCTCAAGTGCACATGGAACCTTCTCAAAAGTAGACCATATACTTGGTCACAAATCAGGACTCCACTGATACTAATCAAAACCACAACGAGATACCACCTCACACCAGTCAGAATGGCTAAAATTAACAAGTCAAGAAATGACAGATGGTGGCGAGGATGCAGAGATAAGGGAACTCTCCTGCAGTCTTTGTGGGAATTCAAGCTTGTGCAGCCACTCTGGAAAACAGTGTGGAGGTTCCTTAGAAAACTGAAAATAGAGCTAACCTATGGCACAGCAATTGCACTCTTGGGTATATATCCTAAAGACAGAAATGTGGTACTCCAAAGAGGCAAGTGCACTCGAATGTTTATAGCAGCAATGTCCACAATAACCAACCAATGCAAAGAACCTAGATGCCCATCAAAAGATGAATGGATAAAGAAGATGTGGTATATATACACAATAGAATACTATGCAGCCTGCAAAAGAAATGACATCTTGCCATTTTTGACCACGTGAATTTATCTAGAGGGTATTATGCTTAGCAAAAAAAAAAAAAAAAAAAAAAAAAAAAACAAAAAAAAAACTATCGGAGAAAGACAACTATCATATGATCTCCTTAATATGAGGAAGTGGAGATGAAATGTGGCGTGATGGGGTGTAGGAAAAGAATAAATGAAAGTACATGGGATTGAGAGGGAGACACACAATAAAAGACTCAATCTCAAAAAACGGACTGAGGATTGCTAGGATGTGGAGACTGGAGAGGGTGGTGGGAAAATGGATATTGGGGAGGGTATATGCTAGGATGAGTGCTATGAAATGTATAAACCTGGTGATTCACAGACCTTAACCACTGGGCTAAAAATATGTTATATGTTTATTAAACAAATTAATTTATTATTATTTTTTAAAAGAATGCTTGGATCAACCAGAGGATCAAAGAAGAACTGAAACAATTTATGGAAACCGATGAGAATGTAGACACTTTAGTCCAAAACCTATGGGATACAACAAAGGCGGACTGAAGGGGGAAATACATAGCCATCCAAGATTTCCTCAAAAAAAAGGAAAAATCCACAATTCATCAGCTGTCTCTACACGTTAAAGAACTGGAGAATCAACAACAAATAAAACCATCTTCACACATAAGAAGAGAAATAATCAAGATTAGAGCAGATATCAATGAGGTAGAAACCAGAGATACAGTAGAATGTATCAATGAAACAAAAGCTGTTTTTTTTTGAAAGAAGCAATAAGATCGACAAACCATTGGCAACACTAAACAAAAGAAAAGAGAGAAAGCCCAAATTAATAAAATCATGAATGAAAAGTGAGAGATCACAACTAACACCAGGGAAGTAGAAACCATCATTAGAAGTTATTATGAACAGTTATATGGAAGGATGCTTTCCATGGAAACTATAAAGTCTCAAAATTGAACCAGGAAGAAATTGACAACCTGAATAGACCAATATCGTGTAATAATATTGAAGCAGTGATCAAATATCTCCCAAAAAAACAAGAGCCAAGAACCTCAAGGATTCACTTGGGAATTCTACCAAACTTTCAGAAAGAAATAACACCTATTCTCCTGAAGCTGTTTCAAAAAATTGAAGCAGAAGGAAAACTTCCCAACCCTTTCTATGAATCCAGCATTACCCTTATCCCCAACCAGGCCAAAGATCCTACCTAAAAGGAGAATTTTAGACCAATATCACTGATGAAAATGGATGCTATGATTCTCAACAAGATATTAGCAAACAGGATTCAACAACACATTAAGAAGATTACCCACCCTGAGCAGGTGGGACTCATCTCTGGGCTACAAGGATTGGTCAGCATTCAAAAATCAATCAATGTCATAGAACAAATCAATAAGAAAAGAGAGAAGAACCCCATGGTTCTCTCAATGATGCAGAAAAAGCATTTGACAAAATCCAGCATCTGTTCCTGATTAAAATTCTTCCAATTATAGGGATAGAGGGAACATTCCTTAACTTCATCAAATCTATCTATGAAAGACCCACAGCAAATATCATCCTCAATTGGTAAAAGCCTGTAGATTTCCCATTGAGTTCAGGAACAGATGGATGTCCACTCTCACCACTCTTGTTAAACATAGTATAAAGAGTTCTAGCAACAGCAATCCAACAACAAAGAGAAATAAAAAGTATCCAAATTGGCAATAAAGAATTTAAACTCTTTTCCTTCACAGATGAGATGATACTTTATATGGAAAACCCAAAAGACCCCACCTCCAAACTACTAGAACTCATACAGCAATTCAGCAAACTGGCAGGATACAAATTCAATGTACATAAATCAGTGGCTTTCTTATACACTAACAATGAACATACATAAAGGGAATTTAAGCAATGTATTCCATTTACTAGAGCACCAAGAACCATAAGATAAGTGGGAATAAACCTAACCAAAAAAGTAAAGGATCTGAACTCAAGGAATTGCATAACACTCATGAAAAAATTGAAGAAGACACAAAAAGAGGAAGACCATTTCATACTCTTGGACCAGAAGAATAAACATAGTGAAAATGTGTATACTGTCTAGAGCAATCTATCCTTTTAATGCCATTCAGATCAAAATTCCACCGGTAGTTTTCAAAGAGTTGGAGCAAGTAATCCTAAAATTTTTATGGAATCAGAAGAGACCCCAAATTGCTGAGGAAATGTTGAAAAACAAAAATAAACCTTGGGCCCTCACGTTAACTGATTCCCGGTTTTACTACAAAGCTGTGATCACCAAGACACATTGATACTGGCTTAACAACGGACATATTGACCTTTAGAACAGAGTAGAGACCCAGATATGGACCTTGAAATCTATGGGCAAAAAAATCTTCCACTGTATAGTGGAAAATATACAGTCTCTTCAATAAATGGTGTTGGGAAAACCGGACAGCTATATATAGAAAAATAAAATTCAATCATTCTCTTATACCCTATACAAAGGTAACTCAAAATGGATAAAAGACTGAAATGTGAGACAGGAATCCATCAGATTCCTAGAGGAGAACATAGGCAGTAACCTCTTCGATATCAGCCACAGCAACTTCATTCTATATATGGCTGCAAAGGCAAAGGAAACAAAGTGAAAATGAACTTTTGGAACTTCATCAAGATCAAAAGCTTATACACAGCAAAGGAAACCGTCAACAACAACAACAAAAATGAGGCAAAACGTGGAATGGGAGAAAATATTTCCAAATGACAGTACAGAAAAATGGTTGATATCCAGGATCTATAATGAACTCCTCAAACTCAACACACAAAGAACAGACAATCATAAAAAAATAGGCAGAAGATATGAACAGACATTTAAACAATGAAGACATAAAAATGGCTATCAGACACATGAAAAAAATGTTCATCATCACTAGTCATCAAGGAGTTTCAAATAAAAACCAATAGAGATCACCAGTTAGAATGTCCTAAAAAACAAGATGGGAAGAGCATGTGTTGGAGAGGATGGGGAGAATGAGGAGCCCTCTTACACTGTTGGTGGGAATACACATTATTGCAGCTACTCTGGAGAATGGTGTAGAGATTCCTCCAGAAGTAGAAAACAGAAATTCCCTATGACTCTGCTATTGCACTACTGGGTCTTTACCAAAGATACAGATGTAGTGAAAAGAAGGGCCATTTGTACCCCAATGTTTATAGCAGCAATGACTATGATCGCCGAACTGTAGAGAGACCCAAAGTGCCCTTTAATGGAAGAATGGATAAGAAAGATGTGGTCCATTTACACTAAGGAGTATTATGCTTTCCTCAGAAAGGATAAATACCCAAGTTTTGTAGTAACATGGACGGGACTGGAGGAGATTATGCTGAATGAAACAAGTCAAGCAGAGAGAATCAATTATCCTATGGTTTCACTTATTTGTGGAGCATCACGAATAACATGGAGAACAAGGGGAGATGGAGAGGAGAAGGGATTTGAGGGAAATTGAAAGGGGAGGTGAACAATGAGAAACTATAGACTCTGTAAAACAATCTGAGGGTTCTGAAGGGTCGTAGGGTGGGAGGATGAGGGAACCAGGTTGTGGGTATTAGAGGGGGCATGGATTGCATGGAGCAAGATAGGGTTTGAATTCTCTTCTATTAATTGCAACTGGATTTGGAATACAGCACACGATATGTAATAGATAATGCTAGGTCTGCCTATGGAACACCTTCTCCTATGGTCCTCAGAGATACATCTTATGCATGTTTCCCCAAAGCTCAGGTGATCTAGAGATCCCGTGATGATGTCAGTTATTCCTTCCCACCTTTCAGTCCCTATGATCTGTCCTGTGCCTAAAGTGGATATTGTAGTCCCCAAGAATATTGGATTTTTGTCCCCATCTCCCTTCCTTTCTGTTAATATGCCTCCAACATCTAGATACACCCAGGTTGGTGGTATATATGATGTAAATTCTTCCAAGTGTCTTATGTTTGGATGCTCCGTCAAGACTAAACAGCTTCTGATAATTTTTGTCTCTGGAAAGCATAAAATCTCTCTATCTGCCATAGGCACATTCACTTTGGCTCTCTTCTCCTTGAGAATTGCATATCCTATGTCTTCCCCAGTTCTTCCCTTTCAAGCTATTTGCATCTTTAGCCAAAGGAAATCTCCTATGGCCAACATAAGGTCAAGTTTGGTTTATGTTGACCTTTTTTTTGCATATTTTAAAAATTTTCATCCTTCCAACAATCTTTTTATAGGGATAGGAAAATTTAGTCCTGAATACTTGATCTAATTATTGATAGGTAAGGAGTTAACTTTCTAATTTTGGTTCATTTCTCACTTGTATTTTCTGTGCCTTTCACCTTTATTGTATTTTCTTTGGGATTTGCTTCCTTTATTGTGATTCCTCACTTGCTCCCCATCTTTTGTGTGTCTTATCTGTGGCGGGGGTTTGTTTTGTCTGTGTTTGTTTCATATAACACTTAAAATTAAATTTCAAGAATAATAACTCGGTCAATAATGCATAACAATTCAATTTGATATGCCTCGAAAACTCACATTCCATCACTTTCAGCCAAATTTCGTACAAGTTATGTCCCATTTAGGCCTCTTTTATAAACACATATTCTCACTAACCGGCTTCAAGCAAACACACAATTTTGTGTGCCTGGTTAGAGTCATATTGCTTTTTCAATATGTTCCCCCTGCTTTTTCAAATGTTCCTTGACTACGATGAGATAGTAAAATTGTTATTTGTATTTCTGAGACTGAGAGATGTGATGTAGCCCAATGCTCAACAAAACTCTACCACATGAAGCTAGTGGCAAGAATTCGTTCTTGATTATAACTGTAAGAATCTGTGGTGCCTATGGAGGACAGATTTGGTAGTATTTTCTGAGAACTCCAGGCTTGTCTTCAGCCATGAACACAAACTGAAGATTACCACCTATAATGAAATAAGGTTGAAAATGACTTGAAGCATACCAAACTCCACAGTAAAAGAAAAAAGTAATCCCAGAGAATATGTGAGAAGATTTGAGACATGGCTTAGGGGATATGTTGTCGTTGGTACTTCAGAGTGCAGTGAGCCAATGGAAAAGGTAAAGCCACAGGAGAGTGGAGTACATATTGGGAACACACAAGATGCATATATTCCAAAGCCATTGCCTTTGACCAGCCGAGGGTCTGAATGGCACAAGTTCTTGCCAACAAAGAATCTTATTGCCCAGAGATTTCAGATCAGCCTGCTTGGCAGACATCGATTCAATAGCACATTGTGTTTCTATTGGACAGGACACCACCAAACTACCAGGTGCAGACAGTCAAGAAACCATGATCAGAGACAATGCCAGAAAACATAGTGGGAAAATGGTGAGTTCGGACAGTGCATTCATGAGAGGCAGGGTTCGTGGAGATGACTCGATGGGCATAATAAATTTGGAGTTCTCGCACCAGGTTCATTAAGACTGAGTTAATGGCCAAAGACAGGACGGTGAGGACATTTCCTGCCTAACCTGCAAGCAAGAAGTTCCAACTGTGGAACACTGGGGGGACAGCCTTCCTCAGTCCAAGTTGCTTAGTCCAAGGGGAACAGACTCTCCCATAGAAGACTAGAAGAAAGCCCTGCCCACATGCTCACTCATGACAACAACATTCTGCAGGCTTCATTCTGTTGTGTTGGTTGAATGTTTCCTTTCACAGGCACACCAGAGCCCACCAAGCTAATCATCACCCTATTCAGCCTAGACTTCAAACACTCTGAACATCAGGCAGGAGAGCCTCTGCGTATGACTGGCTTCAAGGAAAGGGGACAGCAACAACACAACAGCAGAGTGTATGCATGAAACACCCACCTGAGACTTTCAAAAGGGCCAGCCCTTGGGCACTCCATGATCTCTTATTTTAAAGATATTACGCTCAGGCTATAAAAGAGAATGGGCTTTTCAAATACTGAGAAGAAGACAGAGACCTGTATCTAATGCAAAGATGGAAAAATCAATTGATGACGAGGTAAAAGAACAAGAAATGACCATGTCCAGGCAGTCAAGGGAAACCTTTGCATGTAACGTGCCTGATGGAGGATTGATAGCAGCAGCCAGAATACTCACTGTACATCAGAAAAATCAGAAGTCATCAGGGAGTCTTGAACCACACAAATCTAAAGTGATAAAAATATTATAAATAAAATAAAATAAAATAAAATAATATAAAATAAAATTAAAAAAAGAGTCCTGGATGAAAAGATTGATAGCAGATGGAATTGAATGCAAATACGTTAAGATATGTAAAGATAATTAAAATACACTTCTTTCCTTTTCTCTGTCTGTCTTTATCTAGTTTTGAAAGGTACAGATTGTTTTTCTTTTAATTTATTTGTTATTTGAGGAAGCAAGCCTATCATCCATTATCTGTTTTTGACAGAATATTTATGAATGCTTTCATTCCATATACAACCTAGTGATCATGCTAATATATGCCACAACTCCTCAACACCAGTTCCCTCATTCCTTACATGCCATTCTTTTCTGCAACCCTCTGCTTTGTTCTCAGAGTCCTAAGTCACTGCTGGTTTGTCTCCTTCTCTGACTTATTTCCCTTCTGGTTTCCTTTCCTTTCTAAGGGCCATGGCATTCCTCCTAGGGCACATGCAAGAGAAGTCATATGATATTTGCATTTGTCTGCTTGCTTTTTTCATTTTGCATCACCCAGTCATGAGGCATTCATGTCAATGCAAGTACCAGGGTTTCATCGTCCCTGAGGGCAAAAGAATACTGTGTTGTCAACATGGTCCACACCTTCTTTATATACTAGTCATTGCAAGAGCATTGTGGCTCATTCCACAGTTCTGCTCGAGTGGGCATTTCATGCCATTGATATAGACCATTCCACTCTCTCAGATTAAGATATTTGATCAACATGGGTATACCCAATGCCACAGCAGATAGAGTTAACTAATGATGACAAGGTGTGCTGTCCAAGGCTCTTCCTTAAGAGTTAGCTCTCATGCAGAATGTCACTCTACTTGAAGCCTTTGTAAAAGTGTTTAAATTAAACCCGAGTAGACAGAACACTATTCCCTTATGACTAGTGTTTCAGAACACTAGGAGATTAGGACAGGCATCACAATACATCCATGCCCTAACATATTTTCTTGAAAACAGACTTTCCGTCTCTTAGTCTTTACTGACTCATAGGGGAAAGACACTGACAAAAGACCCTCTCACGCACAGGATCACAAACCCCACGGAAGGCTATTGATAGCCAAGATGCTTCACTGTTTCTTGAGATCTCTAGAAATTGAAGTGGAAATTGTAACACCTGGCCATTTCTGGAGAAATATTGTCCTTAAGGATGGTATACCGAAGGTCATTCTCTTTATTCTTTGTCTAGAATGGGAAAGTGGGACATTAACACAAAGACAACCTGAGTTTTTGATTAGGCTCAGAGGACTGTTTTTTAGTTCTTCCCGGGCTTCCTACCTAAAGCCATAGGACTCAAAGGTCATGAAACAGGGACTGCTGCTTTAGTGAAGCCAGCTTCTGTGATGTCACAAATCTTTAAAGACATAGAAAACACTCCTGATAACTACACTGGCCTGGAGTAGTCATGTGTGGGACAAAAGTATCCCAAGCACTCCCAAACCACTGGAGCCGCCTGGGTCTCTCACCATGGCAGTTTTCAAAGCGAATTGTCACCTTCTCCATGGCCGAATTTGTAGTTTGGTCATGACTATCAGCACCGGCCCTCTGGACTCCGAAGAAATGCAAGGATTAAGCATTCCATCTTACCCATGAAAGACCAAGAAACAATCAGGCTGCAATCAAAGCCTAAGGGTTAGAACTTTGCACCCTGCAAATGGGTATGGTCCTCCCACCAAATCAGGGCACTACTGTCCAGGAAATGGGCCACCCAAGGAAAGTTTAAATGGAATGCCTGCAACCATGCCAAAGACAGGTCTGAAGTCTTCAACAGTGAGGACTTGAGTACTTCTAGCGTTTCAAGAAATCATGCTAAAACTACCTCCCAAACTTCAAAACTGACCAAGCACCAAAGACAGACTCTACACCCTCGGACCTTAGGTCCAAGAAGGACTCATGCACTTGGTGTTACAGGAGCAAACATGGAGGATGTTGGAAGAGAGCCATAACCCTATTAGAGGCATCTGAAAGACTTTCATGCCTGTTTCAGGATGACAACTTGTATCTCCAAAAGGACACATTGAAGAGATTTCAAATGTCGAATGTCTAAGAACCTTGAGCATTCCCACAGGGTGGTGCAGTTACCCTCTGGGGAGCTGCATGGAGATGTGGCAGGACAAGCCTGCCTTAACCCTCCAATTACCATCCAACAAATGGTATGAAGTGATTAGCAAACAGTGCCTCTTGCAGAATATAGGGATAACCTAATGGATCCAGGAGAGGAGAAACAATGTATAAACAAGGGGCCATTACACTAGGTCAGACTATGATGCTACAGGTTTATGAGAAGATACAGGAAGACAAAAACAAAACAAAACACACACACACACACACACACACACACACACACACACACACACAAACAAACAATAAGAACAAAAAAGCTCAGAGCCAAGGTCTGGCATTTTAGGATGGTGCTCTGTACCAGGCTACATTCCATAGGGACCTAGGTCCAAATTAAATAAAACCTCCTCTGCCCCCATTGAATCCTTGTACCCTGGTTCTGTTTTTTTTTTTTTTTTTTCAAATGATGCACATGCACGTATTTGACAGATAAACAGAGAGATCACAATGAGGTGGTGGAGCTTGAGAGAGAGAACCTGACTTGCCCCCGAGAAAGGAACCTGAGACCAGAGTCAATGCCATGGCCCTGGGATCATGAGATGAGAGAAGGCCATCTCTGAACTGATGGACACATTCTGGACTCAGTCTTTTTCTTATGAATACCTCCTAGTTCTAGGCAAGAACCACTGCTCTGTCTTTTTCAGCAATTCAGGGGATGCAGATTTTGGCTTGGGCTGGTGTTGCTTGAGTTTTCTGACCTGCTTTGAAGCTGATGTAGCTTGTTCCCTTGAAGCCAGTGATTGACTATGGAAAAACTACCCTCCCACGCATATTTTGGTACATAAAATTTGTCCATTGTAGAATTTTTTGGGGAATGATACTATGTCTTGTGTTGCTCTGCTTCATTGTTTGGGAGTCCTCTTTGCCCCTGAAACTGGATCAATGATTCTGATCCCAGAAGAGAGACATTTTCTGAGTGATTTATAAAAAAAAAAAAAAAAAAAAAAGAAATGTTCAGCCGTCTTCTTTTCTCTTGCTCCTAGTTCTCATAAAATAGGCACATCTTTCCATTCCTTGGAATCGATGATTTCCCTAAGCTCATTGTCATGTTTAATCATTCTTCCTTCTCTCTTTGGATTTGCTTTCTTATTTTCCAGTATTATTCTTTCAAGTCAATAATTTTATCCTCAGATTCTGTCAGCTTTTTTGAATTTACATCCAATCCGCTATCCATCTTTTCATCATGAACTCTTTATTTTATCTTTTTTTAATCAGGTTTATCTCTGTGGTTAAAGACTTCCTGATGTCTTCTGTCTTTTTTTTTTTTTTTTTTTTATGTACAGGGAGTATCCTGGATATAGAGTTCGATCCTCCATTGGGCGTGACACTAGTAGAGGTTTCAGTCGTATTGCATGGTCATGATCATTTTTTTGTTCCTTTTTCTTGGCATCAATTGATACTTCCATCTTTGAAGAGAATCTAAATATCTGTCTTCTTCTCTGTACTCAAAATCCAATTCTGTTTTCTAGCCTGAGAGTAATTTATTTAGGAAGAAGAGGTGGTGGAGTGCCCAAGGGCTGGCCATTGAGAGAGTCTAAGGTGTGTGTGTGTGTGGCATGCATGCCCTTTGATGTTGTGTTGTTGCTTTCCCCCTGTATTAGAGGCCAGTTATCTGCAGGGGCTCTAGTTTCCTGCCATTTGATGTGTTTGGGGTCTGGGCTGAATATGCTGAGGTTTAGCTTGCTGGGCTCTGGTGTGGCCGTGAAAGGAGACATTCAACCAACTCAACAAAATGAAGGTTTACAGATTGTAATTGCCAAAAGAGAGTTTGAGGGCAGGGCTTTCTTCCAGTCCACTACAGGAGAGTCTGCTTTCCTGGGACTAAGCAACTTGGACTGAGGAAGCATCCCAAATTGGTCCGGTGCTTGGGATTTCGTGTTTACAGGTTACGCAGCTAATATCCTCACCGTCCATTTTCCCACTGTTTCTCCTGGTATTGTCTCTGATTATGGTTTCCAGTCTGTCTGCATATGGTTCCTTGTTGGTGTCCTGTCCAGAAGAAACCCAGTGTTCTCTTGAGTCAATGTCTGCCAAGCCTGCTGATATGAAATCTCCAGGATTCAAGACCCTTTGTTGGAAAGATGTATGCAATGCAGACCCTCTGCTGGTCACAACCAATGACATTCGGAAATATGCTCCTTGTGAGTTCCCAGTATGCTCCACTCTCCTGTGCCTTTGTCCTTTGCATTGGCTCACTGCCCTCTGAAGCACCAACTGCCCATGTCTTCTTAAGCCATGTCTCCAATCATCTCCCCTAGTTTCTGCAACTTATTTTCTCTTTTGCCATGGAGTTTAGTTTGTAGGCTTCAGTTCAGTTTCCACCAAGTTGTAGATGATGTGGTAATAGTCCACTTGTGTACATGACTGAAGAGACCGTTGAGTTCTCAGACACTACTACCATCTCTCTGTCCTCCAAAGGTACCTCGGATTCTTACTGAGTAGTTAGAAAGAATGAATTCTTGCCACTTGCCCCATGTGGCAGTGTTATGGAGAGCATTGGGCTATGTCACACCTATCAGTATCAGAATGACAACATATGATTTTACTCTCTCATATTAGTCAAGAAATATGTGAAAAAGCATAGGAAAAATGTACAAACAAGAAACTCTAAACAGGCACACAAAATATGGCGTTTGTTTGAAGGTAGGTTTCTTAGAATATGTGTTTATAAAAGAGGACTACCTGGGACATACTTTGAAGGAAATGTGGCTGAAAGTGATGGATTCTGAATTTTCAAAGCATGTCAAATTAGATTGTTATCCAAAGAATACCAACTTACTACCTCTTGAAATTTAATTATAAATGTTATGTGAAACACACACAGACAAATACACACACACACTCACACACAGAGAAGATGCATAAAAGATTGGGACAAAGAGAGGAATCACAATAAAGGAAGCAAACAACAAATAAAATTATATACAGGGGAAAGGCACAGAGAATCCAAGTCAGAAATCAACCAAAATGTGAATGTTTACTCCTTACCTATCAATAATTAGTTCAACTATTCAGGACTAAATTCTCCCATCACTACAAACAGATTGTTGAACTGGATGAAAATTTAAAAAAAAGAAGAAGAAAACCTTTTGTTACCCATAGGAGATTTCCAAAGAGTATGAAGATACACATATCTTGAAAGTGAAGGAATTGGGAAGATATAGGTTATGCAAATGACAAAGATAAGGAAGCCAAAGAGATTGTGCCTATGGCAGATAGAGAGATTTTATGACATTGAGAGACAAAAGATTACCGGAAGGTGTTTTGTCTTGATGGAGCATCAAGACATCAGAAACCTGAGAGTCTTGCCAATATATACACCACCAACATGGATGTATCTAAATGTTAAAACCATATTAAAAGAATGGAAGGGAGACGGGGTCCTCAATCCAATATTGTTGGGAACTACGATATCCTATTTCAACACAGTACAGATCATCCAGACGCAAAGGTGGTAAGGAGTAACAGACATCATCATGGAGTCTCTAGACCACCTGACCACATGCATAAAATTTTGTCTCTAAGGACCATAAAAGAAGTTCTTCCAAAGGGCAGGTCTAACTTTGTGTATCACAGATAGTGTGCTGGAGTCCAAATCAAGTCATAATTAATGGAAGTATATTAATTGAAAGAAATGAAGAATAAGTATCTTGTATACTTATGACCAGGAAGGTATGAAAATGGAAAGAAATCACTTATGAATGTGAAACAAACCCAGACACTAGTAGGTGGAAAACACAACACACTACTAAACTAGCAATGAATCAAAAAAAGAACATCCAAAGGAAGATCAGACAGTGCCATGAAATAAGGAAAGCCAAGAAACTTAACCTATATTGTTTCCCCATAAAAAGTTTTCGGGATGATGTGAAAACATTTTATGGGGAAACAATATAGGTTAAATGCGTGTATTTCCAAAAATTAAAAACACAGGAAAATGGCGACCTAACTGGATGCCATAAGGAATAATAATAATAAGAAGAACCAAACAGAAAAAAATGAAATACTACATTTGACTATAGAAATAAAGGAAACACAAACAAACCAAAAGGAAAAAATCAAAAGAACTCAAACGTCACTTTTGAAAACTTTAATAAACTAGGGAAGCCATTACCTGAATAAAACAGGGAGATAAGCACACAGCTGAAAGTATAAATCCACATGACAGCTGATAGAAAAAAAAAAACAAACCTGAAATACCCCTCTACACAATTATGCCAGCAAATCCAAGAACTGAGAGAAAAGAATTTATTCCAAGACACATATCAACTCCCAAGTTTAGGTCAGTAAATCTACAAAATCTGAGCTCTCTAGTAGTAACTAAAGCATTTGAAGCAGTAATCAAACCTCTGCCCCACACAGAAGGCCAGGTCCAAATCATTTTCCTGAGCAACTCTTCTAGACATTTAATGAAGGGAAGGTTGTTTCTTCTATTGATTTCCGAAATGGAGGCAGGGAGACTCTAGTTTACAAGTATAAAGACCCAATTCAGTTAAAGACACTATAGGAAATAAATTATATGCCATTTCAATAAGTAAATATAATAAAATTATAATTCTTTCCTTTTCTCTTTCTCTAATCATCTGGTTTTGCAAAGGCCAGATTGTTTTTCTTTTAATATTTTTTGTTCTGTTGAAACCAGCCTTTCTACTGTCATTTGTTTTTGACTGAGTATTAACGGATGTTTCAGTTCCATATATGACCTAGTGCTCCTTTTAATATATGCCATACTCCTCAACAACCATTAACCAGTTCCCTCATTCCTGAAATGACTATCTTTTCTGTAATCCATAGCTTGGTTCTCAGAACCTGAGTCACCCCTGGTTTGTCTACTTCTCTGACTTCTTCCCCATCAGTTTTCCTTTCTTTACTAAGGGCCATGGTATTCCTCCTGGGGACATATGAGGGAAGCCATATGATATGATATTTTCCTTTTTTTTTTTTTTTTTTGCTTCCCTTTTTCATTTCACATGACCCAGTTCTGTGTCATTCATGTAAAGGCAAGTACCAGGTTTTCATCCTCCCTGATGGCTGAAAATTAATCTGTTGACAATATGGACCACACTTTCTTTATCCAAGAATCTTTGCAAGGACATTGTGGTTAAATCCACAGCTCTGCTGGAGTGGGGATTGCAGGCCATCAATATAGGCCATTCCTTTTCCGATGATTAAAGGAACTTTGTCAACATGGCTATTCCCTTTACTACAGCAAGTAGAGATAACTAACGATGACAAAAGGTGCTCTCCAGGGCTCTAAAATAAGAGTTAGCTCTGATGCAGAATATCACTCTTCTTGAAGCCTTTGCAAATGTGTTTAAGGTAAAGATATGTAGATATAGCCCTAATCCCTTATGACTAGTGTTTGAGAACACTAGGAGATGAGGAAACAGAAAGCTAAATACATCTATGCCCTAACACTTTTCCTTGAAAATGGACTTTCCATCCCTTAGTTATCACAGACCCATAGGGAAAAGATGCTGTGAAAGGACTCTCACCCACAGGATGACAAACCCCACGGAGAGCGTTGATACACAAAATGCCTCACTGTTTATTGAGATCTCAAGAAATTGCAGTGGAAATAATTAAATCTAACCATCTCTTGAGAAATTCTGGCCCTAAAGAATAGTATACTGAATGTTATTTCCTTTTCTCTTTGTCTAGAAAGGGGACAGAGTTCTTGATCAGGCTCAGAGGGCTCTCTTTCTCTTTCCCAGGACTTCCTATCTAAAGCCATAGGACTCAAAGGTCATCAGAGAGGGACAGCGCTCCAGTGAAGCCACTTTCTGTGATGTCACAAAGGTCATAGCAAGCACTTATCATCAATCCACGCCTGAGCAGTATACTTGGCTGGATTAGTCATGGGAGGGCCAAGGGGATCCCAAGCCTCCCAAACCGCTGAAGGCACCTGGGTCTCTCACCAAGGCTGTTTGTGAAGCGAGTTGGTGTCACCTTCTCCATGTCCGAATTGGTAGTCTTTGGGGGGTGACTGTCAGCACCAGCCCTATGGACACCGGATAAAGACAAGAATCCGCCATTCTACCTTAGCCGCCAAAGGTCAAGAAGCAATCAGGTCTCAAACAAAGCCTTAGTGAAGTAATTCCACGCCCTGTATATGGGTATGTCCTCCCACCCAATCAGGGCGCTTCTGACCAAAAAAAGGGCCACCCATGGAAAGCTTAAAGAGAACACCCACAACCATGCCAAAGACATGTCTGGAGTCTTCAACAGCGAGGACACGAGTACCTACAGTTTCTATGGAAATTGTGCCAAAACAGCCTCCCGATCTTCAAAACTGACCAAGCACCAAAGGCATACTCTATACCCTAGACCCTTAGGTCCAGGAAGGACTCATGTACTTTATGTCCACAGGAGCAAGCACGAGGCATGTTGGGAAAGACCCATAGCCCAAGTAAAGCTATCTGAAAGACTTTCATGCCCGTATCATTATGACTACCTTTATATCCAAAAGGCTGCATTTGAGAGGAATTGAATGTTGAAGATCCTTGAGCATTCCCACAGGCTGGTGCAGCTACACTCTGGGGAACTGAATGGAGATGTGGCAACACATGTCTGCCCTAAAACTCTCATGACCATCCCCCAAGTGGTTTCATGTGATAAGCAAATAGTGCTTCTTGCCTATAATGGGCATGTTCTCATGGAGCCAGGAGAGGATAAATAATGTGTCAACAAGGGGCAGCTACTAGGGGACATACAATGGATGCTACAGGTTGGTGAGGAGATCCAGGAAGACAAAGAGCAGGAGAATGTACAAGGAAGCTCCGAGCAAAAGTCTGGCATTTTAGTATGGGAGGAGTTGCTCTGTACCTGGCTGCATTCCATAGGAAATGAGTCCAAATTAAATAAAACGTCCTCTGGCACAAGTCAATCCTTGAACACTGGATTTTGTTTTGTTTTTGTTTTCGTTTTTTTTTTTTTTTTTTTTGTTTTTTTTTTTTTGTTTTGTTTTTTTTTGGTCAAATGATGCACATGCACGTATTTGACAGAGAGACAGAGAGATCACAATGAGAGTGTGGAGCTGGAGAGGGAAAGCTGACTTGCCCCTAATATGGGAACCTGAGACCAGAGTTGATGCCATGGCCCTTGATCATGACTTGAGCTTAAGCCTGCCTCTGAACTGATGGAAACACCCCGGCACCCAATCTTTGCTTCTTTATACCTCCTAGTTCTACACAAGTACCACTGCTTTGTCATTGTTCAGAAATTCAGGCGATTCAGATTTTGGCTTGTCCATGTGTTGCTTGAGCTATCTGACCTGCTTCAAGAGATGATCTAGCTTGTCCTCTTGAAGTCAGTGCCTTGGCTATGGACAAACTATTCTCCCACGCATATTTGGGTAAAGAGAATTCCTCCATTGCTATCTTTTGCAGGGGGAATAACACTATGTCTTGTGGTGCTAATCTTCTGTGGATGGTGATGGGAATCCTCTGTTCATGTGAATTTGGATCTCTGTTTCTTCTACCAGATGAGGGGCATTGTCAGCACAGATTTCTCAAAGACAAGTTGAGCCCTCTTTTTATCTCTCACTCCTATTCTCCTTCAATAGCCACCTCTTTCTTGGAGTAAGATGACCTCCTTAAGCTAATTGTCATGTTCCACCATCCTTTCTTGTCTCTTCAGATTTGCTTCCATATTTTCCAGTTTTTTCTTCTATGTCACTATTTGGATGCTCTGCTTCTGCCAGCTTCCTGGACTATGCACCCAATCTGCTACAAATCATTTCACCAGTGACTCTTTAATTTTTTTAATCACGTTTATCTCTGTGGTGCGAGATTCCTTGATGTCTTCTGTGTTTTTCTGATATACAATGAGTCTCCTGGCTGCTGATTTCAATCTTCCAATGGGCGTGTTACATGTTGAAGTTTAACTTCAATTGCCTGCACATGATCATTTCTTGTTCTTTTTCCTCGACATCAAATGATTCTTCTATCTTTGCATTGGATCTAGGTCTCTGTCTTCTTTTCATTAGTTGAAAAGCCTATTTTGTTTTCTATCCTGGGTGCAATGTTTTTAGGATAATGAGATCATAGCATACCCAGGGGCTGCACCTGAGGGAGTCTCCCATATGTGTGGCATGCATGCCCCATGCTGTGTGTTGTGGCTATCCTTGGTCCTTGGAGCCAGTCATCTGCAGAGGCTCTCCTTGCCTGCCATTTGGAGTGTTTGGGGTCTGGGCTGAATATGATGAGGCTTAGCTTGGTGTGCACTGGTGTGCTTGTGAATGGAGATGTTCAGGCAACTCAATGGAATAAACGCCTGTTGAATGCTGTGGTCAGGGGAGAGCATATAGGTAGCGCTTTTTTCCAGTCCCCCACGGTAGAGTCTGTTCTCCTGGGTCTAAGCAACTGGGACTGCAGAAGGGAGTTCCCTAAGTGTTCCATGGTTGGGATTTTGTGTTTGCAGATTAGGCCGCTAATGACCTCACTGACCTGTCTTTGGCCAGTAGCTCAATCTTTATGTTACTGGGGCAAGAGCCCAAAATTTCTTCTGTCCCCATCGAGTAATCTCCATGAACACTGGCTCTCACGGATGCATTGCCAGAACCAACCATATTCTTACTGTGTCTCCTGGGATTGTCTCTGATTATGGTTTCCATGCTGTCTGAATCTGTTTGCTTGTTGGTGTCATCTCCAGGAGCAGCACAGTGTTCTCTCAAGTCGATGTCTTCCAAGAGTGTTGATCTGAAAACTCTGGACTCAAGACACTTTGTTGGCGAGAACTCGTGACATTCAGACCCTCTGCTGGTCGCAGCCACTGGCATTGGGAAACATGATTATGTGAGTTACCAGTGTGTTCCTCGCTCTTGTGCCTTTGCCCTTTACATTGTCTCACTGCCCTCTGAATCACTCCCCATGTCTCCCAAAACCATGTTCCAGGCTTCTGCCAAAGTTTCTTTGAATTCTTTTCTCTTTTGCTGTGGAGTTTGCTTTGTATGCTTCAGGTTCATTTCTGCCATATTGCACTTAATGTTGTAATACTCCTGTTGTGTTCCTGGATGAAGACAATCCTGGAGTTCTCAGATACTATTACCATCTCACTGTCCTCCAAAAGCACCGCAGACTCTTACCCAGCCATAAGCAAGAATGAATTCTTGCCACTTGCCCATGTGGCAGTGTTGTGGAGAGCATTGGACTACATCTATCAGTCTCAGAAAGACAAAAATTATACAATTTTATTCTCTAATGGTAGTCAAGGAACATGGTAAATATCAAGTGAAAAGGGGACAAAAAACATGACTCTAAACAGGCACCCACAATTTGGTGTTTGTTTGAAGGCAGATTAGTGAGAATATGTGTTTATAGAAGAAGACTACCTGGGAAATTCTTTGCAGGAACTGTGGCTGATAGTGATCGAATGTGAGCTTTCAAGCATATCAAATTGAATTGCTATCCTTAAAAGACCGACTTCCTATCTCCTGGAATTTTGTTATTAGTGTTATGTGAAACACAAACAGACAACATACACACACACACACACACACACACACACACACACACACACACAAACACACCAATAGGACTCACAAAATATGGGGTGGAAGTGAGGAATTGCTCTAAAGGAATCAAACTCCAAAAAAATACCATAAAGGGGAAAAGAACAGTGAATCCAAGTTGGAGAAAAACGAAAATGAGAACATTAACTACTTACCTATCAATAATTAGTTAAAGTATTCAGGACTAAATTCTCATTTCCCTATAAACAGATTTTTGGAAAGAGGAATATTTAAAAGTTAAAAAAAAGGCAAAAAAGGTCCACAAGAAAACAGCAAAAACTAAACAGGCTTGTCCTTCTGTTGCCAATAGGAGATTTCTTTCCACTAAAGATACACATAGCTTGGAAGAGACCTATAGCACAAGTGAAGCCATCAGAAAGACAATAATTCCCATTTCAAGATGAAAACGTGTATCTCCAAAAGGATGTATTGAAGAGGATTCAAATCTTAAGAATCTTGAGCATTCCCAATAGGTTTTGCAGCTACCTCTGGGAAACTGAATGGAGAAATGGCAGCAGAAGACTGCATTAAACCTCTCATTACTATCCCCAAATGGCTTCAGATGATAAGCAAACAGTAACTCTTAAGGAAGATGGGCATGTTCTCATGGAGCACCGAGAGGATGAACAATGTGACAACAAAAGGCCATTACATTGGGACAGACAGTCCCACTGTATGCAACAGTCACACCATATGCTACAGGTTGGAGGGGAGATCCAGGAAGACAAATAATAGGAGAATGAACAAGGGAGCTCAGACCTAAGGTCTAGCATTTTAGCATGGTGGGAAGTACACTATACCTGGCTGCATTCCATGGGGACCTAGTTCTAAATTAAATAAACCATCCTCTGGCCTCAGTCAATCCTTGTAAAATGTTTTTGTTTTTGTATTTGTTTTTTATCAAATGATGCACATGCACGTATTTGACAGAGAAACAGAGAGATTACCGTCAGGTAGTGGCACTGGAGAGGGGGGATCAGACTTGTCTCTTAGCATACTCTGAGACCAGAATCGAGGCCATGACCCTTGGATCATGAAATGAGTAAGTCCGCCTCTGAACTGAAAGAAACACAGTGGCCCAAACTTTTGTCATTTTAACACCTCACAGTTCTAGACAAGAACTACTTCTCATGTTCAGAAAATGCTTGGTCAGGTGTTGCTTGCTCTATATAACCTGCTTCTAGACCTGCTATAACTTGTTTTGAAGTAAGTGACTTGGCTGATTTGGCTATTTACACACTACTTCCCCACGCATAATTGGGTAAAGAGTATCCAACCATTGCTAGCTTGGCAGGGGGAATGACACTATGTCTCCTGTTGCGCTACTTCTGTTGATGCTTATGGGACACCTCTCTGACTCTTAATATGGATCTCGGTTTCTGCTCCCTGATGAGGGACAATTTCAGTTCTGATTTCTCAAAGAAATATTTGGCCCTTTTCTTCTCTTGCTCCAAGGTCTCCTACAATAAACACCTTTTTCCATTCCTTGGAGCTGATGATTTCCCTAATCTCATTGTCATGTTCCATCATTCTTCACTTTTTCATTGGCTTTGCTTCCTTATTTTCCAGTGTTTGATATCCAGGACACTAATTTGATCCTCTGCTTCTTCCAGGTTCTTGAGATTTGCCTGCAGTCTGTTACCAATCCTTTCATAAGAGACTCTTTATTTTATTTTATTAATTTATATTATTTTATTTTTATCACTTTTATCTCTGTGGTTCAAGACTCCCTAATGCCTTCTGTGTTTTTCTGATGTACAGTGAGTATCCTGGCTGCTGCTTTCCATCTTTTTACAGTCGTGTTACATGTACAGGTTCCACTTCGACTGCCTGGTCATGATAATTTTTCTTTGCCTTCGGCATCAGTTGATTCTTCCATTTTGCATTGGATCTAGATATCCCTCTTCTTCTCTGTATTCAAAAAGCCCATTCTTTTTTCTATTTTTTTTTTAAATTTTCAGCATAACAGTATTCATTATTTTTGCACCACACCCATTGCTGCATGTAATACATCGCCTCTATAATATCCAACACCTGATTCCCCCAACCTCACACCCCCTGCCACTTCAAACCCCAAAGATTGTTTTTTAGAGTCCATAGTCTCTCATGGTTCAATTCCCCTTATTTTCCTCAACTCCCTTCTACAATATAACTCCTCAAGTCCTCCATGTTATGTGTTATGCTCCAGAAATAAGTGAAACCATATGGTACTTGACTCTCTCTGCTTCAGTTACTTCACTAGAATAATCTTCCAGTCCAGTCCATGTTGCTATAAAAGTTGGGTATTAATCCTTTCTGATGGAGGCATAATACTCCATACTGTATATGAACCATATCTTCCTTATCTATTCATCCCTTGAAGGTATCTTGATTCTTTCCACAGTTTGGCAACCGTGGGAATTGCTGCTATAAACTTTGGGTTACAGATGACACTTCTTTTCACTGCAGAGTCACAGGGAAGCTCCATTTTTTATTTCTTGAGAAATCTCAATACCGTTCTCCAAAGAGGCTGCACCAATTTGCATTCCCATCAACAGTGTAAGAGGGTTCCCCTTTCTCCACATCCCCTCCAACACACGTTTCTGATATTGCTAATTTTGGTCATTCAACTGTTGTAAGGTGATATCTCAATGTGCTTTTCATTTGAATCTCCCTGATGACTGGTGATGATGAACATTTTTTCATGTGTCTGACAGCTCTCTGTATGTCTCATTGGAGAAATGTCTGTTCATATCCTTTGCCCATTTTTAAAAATTTTTTATATTTTTTTTTATTTTTTATAAACATATATTTTTATCCCCAGGGGTACAGGTCTGTGAATCACCAAGTTTACACACTTCACAGCTCTCACCAAAGCACATACCCTCCCCAATGTCCATAATCCCAACCCTTCTCCCAAACCCCCTCCCCCCAGCAACCCTAAGTTTGTTTTGTGAGATTAAGAGTCACTTATGGTTTGTCTCCCTCCCAATCCCATTTTCTTTCATTTATTCTTCTCGTACCCACTTAAGCCCCCATGTTGCATCACCACTTCCTCATATCAGGGAGATCATATGATAGTTGTCTTTCTCCGCTTCACTTATTTCGCTTAGCATGATACGCTCTAGTTCCATCCATGTTGTCGCAAATGGCAAGATTTCATTTCTTTTGATGGCTGCATAGTATTCCATTGTGTATATATACCACATCTTCTTGATCCATTCATCTGTTGATGGACATCTAGCTTCTTTCCATAGTTTGGCTATTGTGTACATTGCTGCTATAAACATTCGGGTACACGTGCCCCTTTGGATCACTACGTTTGTATCTTTAGGGTAAATACCCAATAGTGCAATTGCTGGGTCATAGGGAAGTTCTATTTCAACATTCTGAGGAACCTCTATGCTGTTTTCCAGAGAGGTTGCACCAGCTTGCATTCCCACCAACAGTGTAGGAGGGTTCCCCTTTCTCCGCATCCTCGCCAGCATCTGTCACTTCCTGACTTGTTGATTTTAGCCATTCTGACTGGTGTGAGGTGATATCGCATTGTGGTTTTCATTTGTATTTCCCTGATGCCGAGTGATATGGAGCACTTTTTCATGTGTCTGTTGGCCATCTAGATGTCTTCTTTGCAGAAATGTCTGTTCATGTCCTCTGCCCTCAACTCTATGGTCAACTAATCTTCGACAAAGCTGGAAAGAATGTCCAATGGAAAAAAGACAGCCTCTTCAATAAATGGTGCTGGGAAAATTGGACTGCCACATGCAGAAAAATGAAATTGGACCATTTCCTTACACCACACACAAAAATAGACTCAAAATGGATGAAGGACCTCAATGTGCAAAAGGAATCCATCAAAATCCTTGAGGAGAACACAGGCAGCAACCTCTTTGACCTCAGCCGCAGCAACATCTTTCTAGGAACAACGCCAAAGGCAAGGGAGCAAGGGCAAAAATGAACTATTGGGATTTCATTTCAATCAAAAGCTTTTGCACAGCAAATAAACAGTTAACAAAATCAAAAGACAACTGACAGAATGGGAGAAGATATTTGCAAACGACATATGGACTAGTGTCCAGAATCTATAAATAACTTAGCAAACTCAACACCCAAAGAACAAATAATCCAATCAAGAAATGTGCATTTGCCCATTTTTTGATATGATTGTCTGTTTTGTGCGAGTTGAGGTTGGGGAGTTCTTCATAAATCGTGGATATCAAACTTTTGTCTGTACTGTCAATTCCAAATATCTTCTCCCACTCCGTGAGTTGCCTCTTTGTTTCTTGTCTGTGCAGAAGCTTTTGATTTTGACCTCTTTCCCTCTAACTACCCATGTCCTCCATGCTTTTAGTTATGCTCCACAAATAAGTGAAACCATATGATAATTGACATAATCTCTTCCAGTCAAATCCATGTTGATACAAAAGTTGGCTATTCGTCCCTCTGATGGAGTCCTAATACTCCTTAGAGTATATGGACCACATCTTCCTTATCTATTTGTCTGTTTAAGGGAACCTTGGTTCTTTCCACAGTTTGGCGACCTGCCATTGCTGCTATAAACATTGGGGTAGAGACGACCCTTCTTTTCTCTACATCTGTTGCTTTGTTGTAAATACCCAGGAATGCAATGGCAGAGTCATAGGGAAGTTCCATTTTTAATTTCTTGAGGAAACTCCACACTGTTCTCCAGAGAGGCTGCACCAACTTGCATTCCCACCAACAGTGGAAGAGGGTTCCCCTTTCTCCACATACCCTCCAACCCATGTTGTTTCCTGTCTTGCTAATTTTCGCCATTCTAACTGGTGTAAGTTGATATCTCAATGTATATCTTGAAAGAAGTTGCTGTGGCTCATATAGAGAGATTACTGCCTATATTCTTCTCTAGGATGCTGATGGATTCCTGTCTCACGTTGAGGACTTTTATCCATTTTGAGTTTATCTTTGTGTATGGTGTAAGAGAATGGTGGAGTTTCATTCTCCTACATATAGTTTTCCAGTGTTCCATCACCATTTATTGAAGAGACTGTATTTTTACCACTGTATATTTTTTCCTGTTTCATCGAAGATTATTTGCCCATAGAGTTGAGGGCCCATATTTGGGCTATCTATTCTATTTCACTGGTCTATGTGTCTACTTTTTATGTCAGGACCATTCTGTCTTAGTGATCACAGCTTTGTAGTAAAGCTTGAAATCAAGTAATGTGATGCCCCCAGTTTTATTTTTGTTTTTCATCATTTCCTTAGCAATTCAGGGTCTCTTCTGATCCCATTGAAATTTTGTTGCATCCCTTTGAAGAATACCAGAGGAATTTTGATTGGAATGGCATTAAAAGATTACATTGCTCTAGGCAGTATAGACAATTTCACACTGTTTATTCTTTTGATGCAAGAGCATGGAATGGTCTGCCATCTTTTTTTGTCTTCTTCAATTATTTTCATGAATGTTCTGTAGTTCCTCGAGTACAATTCCTTTACCTCATTGGTTAGGTTTATTCCCAGGTACCTTATGCTTCTTGGTGCGATACTAAATTGAATTGATACTCTAATTTATTTTTCTTCATTTTTATTGTTAGTGTACAAAAAAACCACTGATTTCTTCACATTGACTTTGTATCCTGCCAAGTTGATGAATTGCTGTATGAGATCTAGTGGTTTGGGGGTGGAGTCTCTTGGGTTTTCCATATAAAGAATCATGTTATCTGCAAATAGAAAGAGTTTGAATTCTTCATTTCCAATTTGGATACCTTTTATTTCTCTTTGTTGTCTGACTGCTGTTTCTAGGACTTTTAATACTATGGTGAACAAACAGCTTAGAAACCATGAAAAAGAATGAGGGAAATAAATGATGCCATGAAACGTTCCAATGTCAGAATTATCGAAATCCCCAAAGGGAAGGATAAAGAAAGAAGTCTCAAAGATCTAATGAAACAAGTTCTTCACGAAAAATTTCCCAATCTCACATATTGAACCAGCATATTGACCGTTGGGAGGCCTAACGGTCTCCTCCCAAGATTATAGATAAAAATAACAAACCATCAAGAAAACTGATAGTCAAAATGAGGAAACATAATCGAAGGTATAATCCTTTGAAAGCCACTAGTATATAGAGGTTCCATACTTACAGAGGAAAGCCCATCAGAATCACGTCAGACTTCTCCACAGAGACGTCTCAAGCAAGATAGGCCTGGAAAGATATATTCAGGGCACTAAATGAGAAGAACATGCAGCCAGGAATACTTTACCAGCAAGACTGAGATTCAAAATGGATGGAGAGATAAAGAGTTTCCAAGACTGGCAAGGCTTAAAAGACAATGCAACTACCAAGCCGACACTGAATGAATATTAATGGGGGTTCTATAAAAGAGGAAAAAATCCTAAGAATAGCATTTAACAGAAATATAGAGACAATTTACAGAAAGATAGACTTCAAAGGTCACACAATGTCAATAAAAACATATCTATCAATAATCACTCTCAATGTGAAAGGCCTAAATGTGCCCCCCAAAAATGGCACAGTGTTGCAGGTTGGATAAAATGACAGGATCTGTCCATACGTTGTCTACCAGAGACTTTTGAACCTAAAGATACACCCAGACTGAAAGTGACAAGACGGAGAATCATCTTTCATGCCAATGTACTCAATAGAACGCTGGCGTAGCAATTCTCATATCCGATAAATTAGATTTTAAACTAATGACTATAGTCAGAGATACAGAAGGACATTACATATTTCTTAAAGGGACTATCAACCAAGATGATCTAACAACTGTAAATAGCTCTGCCCCCAATATGGGTGCAGCCAATTACATAAGAAAACTGTTAATCAAGATAAAAAGTCATATTAATATGAATGCATTAATAGTAGGAGATCTTAACACACCTCTTTTATAAATAGACAGATCATCCAAGAAGAAAATCCATAAAGAAACAATAGCATTTACTGACACATTGGACCAGATGGACCTCATAAATATATACAGAACATTCCTCCCTAAAACAACAGAACACTCATTCTCTCAAGTGCACATGGATCCCAATCACTATCCACCAAGACGATCTAACAATTGTAAATATCTATGGCCCCTATATAGGAGCAGCCAATTACATAAGAAACTGTTAGTCAAGATAAAGAGTCATATTGACATGAATACATTATAGTAGGAGATCGTAACCTACCTAACATCATCCAAGCAGAAAATCCATAAAGAAAGCATTAAATGACCCATTGGACCACATGGACCTCATAGATATATATAGAATATTCCACCCTAAAACCACAGAATACTCATTTTCTCAAGTGCACATAGAACATTCACAAGAATAGACCACATACTGGCTCACAAATCAGGACTCAACCTATACCAAAAAATGGGAATATTCCCTGCATATTCACAGATCACAATGCTTAGAAACTGGATATCAATCACATGAAAAAGTTCCTAAGGAACTCAAACACTTGGAAGCTAAAGAGCTCCTTGGTTAAGAATGCTTGAATCACCACACACAAAAATAGACTCCCAATGGATGAAAGACCTCAATGTGAGAAAGGATTTCATCAAAATCCTTGAGGAGAACAGAGGCAGCATCCTCTTTGACTTCAACTGCAGCAACATCTTTCTCAGAACATCAATAAAGTCAAAAGAAGCAAGGAAACAAATGAACTATTGTGATTTCATCAAGATAAAAGGAGACAGTGAGCAAGACCAAAAGACAACTGACAGACTGGGAGAAGATATTGCAAATGACATATCCAATAAAGGGCTAGTATCCAATATGTATAAAGAGCTTGGAAAACTCAACACACAAAAAAATGTAATACTCTGCAACCATCAAAAGAAAAGAAATATTGCCATTTCCAGTGACGTGAATGGAACTAGAGGGTATTATGCTTAACAACATAAGCCAATCGGAAAAAGATAACTATCATATGATTTCCTTGATATGAGGAAGAGGAGATGCAATGTTGGGAGTTTGGGGAGTACGAAAAGAACAAATGAAAGAACATGGGATTGGTAGGGAGACAAAAAATAAAGGACTCAATCTCAAAAACTAGACTGAGGGTAGCTGGGTGAGGGGGGAGAGGAGAGAGTGGTGAGGATATGGACTGCGGAGACGGTATATGCTATGAATAGTCCTGTGAATTCTGTAAACTTGACGATTCACACACCTGCATCACTGGGGACAAAAATAAGTTATATATTGATAAAATTATGAATTAATTACTTTAAAAAAATTTTTTAAAATAGAAATCTTGAATCAACCAGGAGATCAAAGAAGTTTGGGTCCATTTCGGCACCAGAGTATTCCTCTGCCATCGAAGTGAATGAAACCCTGGAACTTGCCTTGACATGAATGTCCATGACGTTCTGATGGGAAATGGAAAAGGCAAGCAGACAAAGGAAAATGTCATCTGGCTTCCAACAATATGTGCCTCGGAGGAATACCTTGACCCTTAGTAAAGGAAGGCAATACTGAAGGGCAAGAAGTCCGGGCGAAGGAAACCCACCAGGAGTGACTCAGGACTCTGAGAATCCAGCTGAGGGTTACCGAAAAGAGAACTGCTTAATGGGTGGTCAGGAGTTGTGGCATGTATTAGGAGGAGCACTAGAATGTCCATGCAACTAAAGCATCCATGAATACTCTGTCAAAAACGGATGATGGATGATAGGCAGGCTTTCTCAACAGAACAGCAACAACAACAATTCACAGAAAACAATGTGGCCCTCTCAAAACCAAAGGAAGTTACAGGGAGAAAAGAAAAGAATTATATTGTTTATTATCTTTCCTTATTGAAATGAAATGGGTGGGTTTCCTAAAATGTCCTTCTTTGAATTGGGTCTTTATCCTTGTGAATTAGAGTATCCTTATAAATTAGAACCCGCCTCTTCCAACTCTGGATTTGATGAGAGGACATGACAATGCCTTCAATAAATACCTAGAAGAGTGGCCCAAGCAAATGTCTTGACCCGGCCTTCTGTGTGTTGGCAAGGGTTGAATTACTGCTTCAAATGCTTCCGTCACTACTAGAGAGCTGAGATTATGTAGGTTTCCTGATCTAATCTTGGAAGATTCTATGTGTCTGGGAATATATCCTTTTCTCTCAGTTCTTGGATTTGCTAGCATAAATGTGTGGATGTGGCTCTTCGGTTATTCTTTTTTCCTTGCTAGCAGTTGTCATGCGGTTTCATACTTGCAGCTGTGTGCTTGTCTCCCTGTTTTATCCCAGTAATGGCTTCTCCGGGTTGTTCGTGTTGTCAAAACTCAAGTGTGAGATCTCCTGATTTTTTTCCTATTGGTTTGTTTGTATTTCCTTCATTTTGATAATCACATGTATGATTTCAATTTTTCTGTTACCTTTGGAGTTCGGTTTTTCTTCCTCTTGTTCCTTCAGTCATCATTTTAGGTGGCTTTACTTCTCGTTGTTTTTAAATTTTGGAAATACATGCATTTATCCCTATATGGCTTCCATAAAATGTTTTGGCATCATCCTCTAAGTTTCTTAGAATTCCTTCGTTTATGGCTCTTTCTGCTTTTCCTTTGGTTTTTCTTTCTTGCATTCATTGCTAGTTCGTGAGTGTGTTGTGTTTTCCAACTTTTAGTGTCTGGCTGTATTTCCAATTTGAAAGTGATGTCTTCCTGGTTTCATACCTTCGTGATCATAAGTGCACTGTATAGGTTTTGAATTCTCTTCCATGAATTATGACTGGATTTGGCCTCGAGCTCATGACCTGAGATAGACAAAGTTAGGTCTGCTGCTGGGACGAACATATCATATTGTCCTCAGAGACGCAATCTTTCTCATGGATCCCCAAAGTTCAGGTGGTCTCGAGAGCCCATGTGGACATCTGTTATTCCTTAGCACCTTCCCATCCAGATGATCTGTCCTGTGCTTAACGTGGATATCATAGTTGCGAACAGTATTGGATTAAAGTCGCCATCTCAGTTCCTGTGTGTTCATAGGCTTCCACGTTTAGATACACTGCTGTTCGTGGTGTATATGTTGGCAATTCTTCCAGATTTCTGTTGTTTTGATGCTCCATCAAGACAAAACACCTTCAGCTTAGCTTTTGTCTCTCGAAGGCATAAAATCACTCTCACTGACTTAGGCACAAACAGTTTGGCTCTCTTCTCCTTGGAAATAGCATAACCTACGTCTTCCCGATTTCTTCACTTGCAAGCTATGAGTATCTTTATAGTCGAAGGAAATCTCCTATGGGCATCAGAAGGATTAGCTTCTTTAATATTTGCTGTTATTTTTATGAATGTTTTCTAACTTTTGTTTTGTTTTGTTTTATTTTGGAATTTCAACCACTCTTACACACTGTTTGTATTGACGGGAGACTCTAGACCTGAGTACTGAATGTATTATTGATAAGTAATAGTTCACATTCTCATTTCGGTTGGCTTCTCACTTGGATTCTATTTGCCTTTAACCTATATGGTATTTTCTTGGGGTTGCTTCATTGTACGATTCCTCGCTTCCTCCCCATTTTTTGCATATCTTATCTTTGTGTGTGTGTCATGTATGTGTGCATGTGCATGTGTTAATGTTGTGTGGTGTGTGTGTCTTTCACATCACAATTATTATTAAAATACGAGAGAATGGAATTCGGTATCTTGTGGGTAGCATTCAATTTGACATGCCTTGAAAACTCACATTCCATCAGTTTCAGGATATCTCCTGCAAGGTATGTCATCTCTTGTTCTCTTCAAGAAACCCGTGTTCTCACAAAAGGGCCTTCCAACAAACACCACCATTTTAATTCCTCATTAGAGTCATACTGTTTGTCCCAATACCCTTTCTTTTTCGTAGGTTTCTTGACTGTCATGAGTTAGTGAAATCGTCTGTTGTCTTTCTGAGACTGATAGATGTGACAAAGCCCAATGCTTTCTGCAAGACTGCCATAAGAGACAAGTGGAAGAATTCCTTCTTGCTTATGTCTCTGTACGAATTGTGGTGACCTGGAAGACAGTGAGATGGTAGTAGAGTCTAATAACCTCATGCTTCTTCAGCCATGAAGGCAACAGGAAGATGACCACACCACTGCAGTGGGGTGGAAATTGCCCTGAAGCCTACTAGGTAAACTCCACAGCGAAAGAGAACGGAAGTTGCAGAGATGATGGGAGAATGTTGGAGACATGGCTCAGGGGAGATTTGTTTGGTTCGTGGATCAGAGGGCTGGAGCCCATGCAGAGGACCAAAGCACAGGAGATCAGGGCACACTGGAAACGCACAAGGAACCTGTTTCCCAGTGCCGTTGACTTTGACAAGCAGAGGGTCTGAAGGGCACGAGTACTTGACAACACAAGTGTTGAAGGCGAAAGTTTTCCTATCAGCAGGCTTGGCAGACATCGACTTGAAAGAACACAATGAGGAGTGGTGGGAGTGATTCCGTGAAAGGCAGTGTTCGTGGAGATGACTCCATGTGGACATAGTAAATTTGGGGCTCTCGCAACAGCAGCATCAAGACAGAGCTACTGGCCAGGATAGGTATGTGAGGACAGAGGCTGCCTAGACAGCCAACACGAAATCCCAACAATGCAACAATGGAGGACTGCCTTCCTCAGTCCAAGATGCTTAGTCCATTTGGGACGAGAAGAAAGCTTTGACCACATGTTCTCTTCTGAACACAGCATTCTGCAGGCCTGCATTCTGTTGAGTTGGTAGAGCTTCTCTTTTCACAGGCACACCAGAGGCCACCAGGGTGAACCTCATCATATTCAGACCGGACCCTAAAAAAAACAAACGGCCGGAAAGGAGAGCTACTGCAAATGACTGGCCTCCAGGACAGGGTCAGTCACAACACAAACAGCAGGTGGCATGCATGCTACATACACACTCACAAATACACACACACGCACGCACTCAACAAATCTTAAGGGCCAGCACTGGGTCACTCACGGATCACTTCCTCCTAAATAAATTACCCTCAGGTTAGAAAACAGAATGAGTTTAACGAATACAGAAAGGTGACAAGACTTAGATTTAATGCAAAGATGGAAGAATCAATTGATTCCCAGGTAAAGGAAGAAGGAGTGATTACGACTAGGCAGTTAGAGTGAAACCTCTACATAGAGCACGCCCGATGCAGGATAGAAAGCAGCGGCCTGGATACTCGCTGTACATCAGAAAACATGGGAGATATCAGAGAGTCCCGAACCACAGAGATAAAACTGATAAAGATAAAAGCACCTAAAGTACTCCTGAAGAGAAGATTGGCAGGAGACTGGATGCAAATTTTGGGAACATGGTAGAAGTGGAGGATCCAATTAGGAACCGGGAAGAACAAGCCTAGAATATAAGGACGCAAATCCTAAGAGAGAAGGCAGAATGATGGAACATGATAGTGAGCTTAGGGAATCTCTAAGGAAATAAAAGAGGTGCCACTTGTAGCTGAAGTAAGAGTGAGAGAAAGAAAAGAGGGCTGATCCTAGATTGGAGAATGCAGGGCTGAAAGAGACCCTCATCTGGGAGCAGAGAAAGTGGTCGAGAATCAGAGGGAAAGAGGACTCCCAACACCTTCCAAAGATGCGGAGCACCAGAAGACATAGTTCCATTCCCCCTGGAAAATCTAGGCATGGAGGTATTCTCTTTAGGCACATAGGCATCAGAGAATAGTTTGTCCATAGCCCAATCACTGACTTCAAGAGGTAAAGCTATACCAGCTCTCGAAACAGGCCGGACAGTTCAAGCAACAGAAGCCAAGTCAAAATCCTTATCCCCTGCATTTCTGAAAATGACAGAGAGCGGTTCTGTCTAGAACCAGGAGGTATTCAAAAGTCAATGGTTGGGTCCCGGGTTGTGTCCATCAGTTCAGAGGCAGCCTTCAGATCAACTCATGATTCCAGGGCCTTGGCATTGACTCTGTTCTCAGGCTCTCTTCTCAGGGGCAAGTAAGCTTCTCCCTCTCCAGCTCCACCCCCTGATTGGGATCTCTCTGCCTCTCTGTCCAATACGTGCATGTGCACGTTGGATAAGATAACAAAGACAAAAACAGTGCACAATAATTGACTGGGGCCAAAGGATGTTTTATTGAATGTGGACCTAGGTTCCTATGGAGGGCAGCCCAGGTGTAGAGAACCTCCCACCATCCTAAATGCCCGACCTTCGCTCGGAGCTCCCATGTTCATTCTCCTATTTTTTGCCTTCCTGACCTCCTCACCAACCTGCAGCATCCGCTGTCTGTCGTGCTGTACTGACCCCTTGTTAACACATTGGGCATCCTCTTGGGGCTCCATTGGAACATGCCCATCTTCCTCAAGAGGCACTGTTTGCTTATCGCATGTAACCATTTGGGGGATGGTCATGAGAGGGTGAAGGCAGGCTTGTGCTGCCACATCTCCATGCAGTTCCACAGAGGGTAGCTGATCCACCCTGAGGGAGTGCTCAAGGTTCTTCCACATTCGAATCCTCTTCAATGCGTCCTTTTGCACATACAAGTTGTCTTCTTGAAACGGGCACGGAAGTCTTTCAGATGGCTTCACTTGGGCTATGGCTCTCTTCCAACATGCTCTCCGTTGGCTCCTGTGGACTCCAAGAACATGAGTCCGTCCTGGACCTAAGGTTCTAGGGTGTAGAGTGTGCCTTGGATGCATGGTCTTTTTGGAAGATTGGGAGGCCTTTTGGCACCTTTTCTGGAGACCCTCGAGGTACTCGAGTGCTTGCTGTGGAAGACTCCAGAAATGTCTTTGGCACGGTTGCAGGGGTTCACTTGCATCTTCCCTTGGGTGGCCCTTTTCCTGTTGAGATGCTCCATGATTTGGTGGGAGGGTCTCACCTTTACGCAGGGCTCGGTTTTCCTCCCTGAGGCTTTGCTTGCGGTCTGTTAGTTTCTTGGCCGGTTGTGGCTAAGATGTAATGAGGGATCCTTGCCTTTCTCAGAGGTCCAGAGGGCTGGTGTAGACACTCACGACCAAACACTAAAAATTGGGCCATGGAGAAGATGACACAGACTCGCTACGCAAACTGCCTTGGTGAGAGACCCAGGCGGCTCCAGCTGGTTGGGACGGCTTGGTGTCCTCTTGACTCACCCATGACAACTCCAGTCAAGTGTAGTGATCAGGCCTGGTTGATGAGGAGTGGTTGCTATGACCTCAAAGCTTTGTGACATCATAGATGCTGGCTTCACTGAAGCCGCTGTCCCTCTCCCATGACCTTGGTGTCCTATGGCTTTTAGTAGGAAGCCCTGGGAAGGACAGAACAAGAGCCCTCTGAACCTGATCAAGAACTCAGAATGTCTTGTGGGTTAATGTCCAACTTCCCCTTTCTGGAGACATAGAGGAAGGAAAATGGCATTCAGTATACGTTCCTTTAAGCCAACATATCCCCGGAGACGGCAAGTTGTCCTTTTCCACTACAATTTCTATATAACTCAAGAATAGGTGAGGCCTCACGTTTATGAGCAGCTCTCTGTGGGGTTTGTCGTCCTGCGGGTGAGACCGTATACATTGTCAGAGTCTTTGCCTATGGGTCAGTGATGACGAAGGTACGGAAAGTCCCTTTCCGAGGTAAAAGGTGAGGGCATCGACATTGGTGCCGTCTGTGGCCTCACTCCTCGTGTTCTGAAACATGCGCCTTAAGGGTTGAGGCTTTTGTCTACCTGGCTTTCCCTTAAATACCTTTGCAAAGTCTTCGAGGAGAGTGACCTTCTGCATCAGAGCTAACTCTCAATGAAGAGGCCTGGACCGAACCCGTTGTCATTATTAATTAACTGTACTTGTTGTGGTAACGGGTATAGACATGTGGACCAAGTCTCTTTAGTCAGAAGGAAAGGGACGGCGTATACCGATGGCATGCAAGACCCAATCGAGCAGATTGTTGGAGTGAACAGCAATGCCCTTTCAAGGACTAGTGTATGAGGAAGTTTGGGCCCATTTCGGCACCACAGTATTCGTCTGCCTTGACATGAATGTCCCAAGCCCTGCGGTTGGGAAATGGAAAAGGCAAGCAGACAAAGGGAAATATCATATGGCTTCCCACAATATGTGCCTCGGGAGGAATACCTTGGCCCTAGTAAAGGAAGGGAATAATGAAGGGAAAGAAGTCAGAGAAAGAGACCCACTAGGAGTGACTCAGGACTCTCAGAATCCAGCTGAGGGTTACGGAAAAGGGAACTGCTTAATGAGTGGTCAGGAGTTGTGGCATATATTAGGAGGAGCACTAGGACATGCATGCAACTAAAGCATCCGTGAATACTCTCTCAAAAACGGATGATGAATGATAGTCAGGCTTTCTGAACAGAACAGCAATGACAACACATCAATTCACAGGAAAACAATGCGGCCCTCTCAAAATCAAAGGAAGTTATAGGGAGAAAAGAAAAGAATTATATTGTTTATTATCTTTCCTTATTGAAATGACATGGGTGGGTTTCGTAAAATGTCCTTCTTTGAATTGGGTCTTTATCCTTGTGAACTAGAGTTTACCCGCCTCTTCCATCTCTGGATTTGATGAGAGGACATGACCATGCCTTCACTAAATACTTAGAAGTGTGGCCTAAGCAATGACTTGACCTGGCCTTCCTGTGTTGGCAGTTGTTGGATTACTGCTTCAAATGCTTACGTCACTACTAGAGAGCTGAGATTTTGTAGGTTTCCTTACCTAATCTTGGAAGTTTCTATGTGTCTGGGAATTTATCCTTTTCTCTCAGTTCTTAGATTTGCTAGCATAAATGTGTGCATATGCCTTTTCGGTTATTCTTTTTTCCTTGCTACCAGTTGTCATGTGGTATCATACTTGCAGCTGTGTGCTTGTCCGCCTGTTTTATCCCAGTAATGGCTTCTGTGGTTTGTTCGTGTTGTCAAAACTCAAGTGTGAGATCTCCTGATTCTTTTCCTATTGGGTTGTTTGTATTTCCTTCAATTTGATAATCACATGTCTGATTTCAATTTCTCTGTTAACTTTGGAGTTTGGTTTTTCTTCATCTTGTTCCTTCAGTTGTCCTTTAGTTGGCTTTCTTTTTCAGTGTTTTTAAATTTGGAAATGCATGCATTTAACCCCATATGGTTTCCCCATAAAATGTTTTGGCATCCTCCTCTAAGTTTCTTAGAATTCCTTTGTTCATGGCTCTTTCTGCTTTTCCTTTGGATTTTCTTACTTGCATTCATTGTAGTTCGTGAGTGTGTTGTGTTTTCCACTTTTAGATTCTAGCTGTATTTCCAATTTGAAAGTGCTATCTTTTTTTCATACCTTCGTGATTGTAAGTGTACAGGATAGGTTTTGACTTCTCTTCCATGAATTTCCACTGTATTTGGATTCGAGCTCATGACCTGCGATAGACAAAGTTAGGTCTGCCGCTGGGAAGAGCATATCTTATTGTCCTCAGAGATGCAATCTTACTCATGGTTCCCCAATGTTCAGGCGGTCTCGAATGCCCATGGGGACGTCTGTTATTCCTTAGCACCTTCCCATCCAGATGATCTGTCCTGTGCTTAACGTGGATATCATAGTTGCCAACAGTATTGGATAAAAGTCGCCATCTCCGTTCCAGTGTGTTTGTAGGCTTCCAACGTTTAGATACACCCTTGTTCGTGGTGTATATGTTGGCAATTCTTCCAGGTTTCTGTTGTTTTAATGCTCCATCCAGACAAAACACCTTCCGCTTACTTTTGTCTCTCGAAGGCATAAAAATATCTCTCGCTGACTTAGGCACAAACACTTTGGCTCTTCTCTTCTTGGGAATAGCAAAACCTACGTCTTCCCGATTTCATCACTTGCAAGCTATGAGTATCTTTATAGTCGAAGGAAATTTTCTATGGGCAACAGAAGGACGAGCTTGTTTAATATTTGCTGTTTTCTTATGGAAGTTTTCTAATTATTTTTTTTTCTTTTTTCTTTTTTTTTTAAATTTTTTATTTTTTATAAACATATATTTTTATCCCCAGGGGTGCAGATCTGTGAATCACAAGGTTTACACACTTCACAGCACTCACCAAAGCACATACCCTCCCCAATGTTCATAATCCCACCCTCTTCTCCCAAACCGCCTCCCCCCAGCAACCCTCAGTTTGTTTTGTGAGATTAAGAGTCACTTATGGTTTGTCTCCCTCCCAATCCCATCTTGTTTCTTTTATTCTTCTCCTACCCACTTAAGCCTCCATGTTGCATCACCACTTCCTCATATCAGGGATATCATATGATAGTTGTCTTTCTATGCTTGACTTATTTCGCTAAGCATGATTCGCTCTAGTTCCATCCATGTTGTCGCAAATGGCAAGATTTCATTTCTTTTGATGGCTGCATAGTATTCCATTGTGTATATATACCACATCTTCGTGATCCATTCATCTGTTGATGGACATCTAGGTTCTTTCCGTAGTTTGGCTATTGTGGACATTGCTGCTATAAACATTCGGGTGCATGTGCCCCTTTGGATCACTACGTTTGTATCTTTAGGGTAAATACCCAATAGTGCAATTGCTGGGTCATAGGGCAGCTCTATTTTCAACATTCTGAGGAACCTCCATGCTGTTTTCCAGAGTGGCTGCACCAGCTTGCATTCCCACCAACAGTGTAGGAGGGTTCCCCTTTCTCCACATCCTCGCCAGCATCTGTCATTTCCTGACTTGTTTATTTTAGCCATTCTGACTGGTGTGAGGAGATATCTAATTATTTTTTTTTATTTGGAATTTCAACCCCTCTTACAAACTGTTTGTATGACGGGAGACTTTATACATGAGTAATGAATGTATTATTGATAGGTAATAGTCCACTTTCTTATTTCGATTGGCTTATCACTTGGATTCTATTTGCCTTTCACCTATATGGTATTTTCTTGGGGTTGCTTCATTGGTACGATTCCTCGCTTCCTCCCCTTCCTTTTCATGTCTTATCTTGTGTGTGTGTCATGTGTGTGTGCATGTGTTAATGTTGTGTGGTGTGTGTGTGTTACATCACAATTAGTATTAAAATACGAGAGAGTGGAATTCGGTCTCTTGTGGGTAACAATTCAATTTGACTGCCTTGAAATCTCACATTCCATTAGTTTCAGGAAATCTCCTGCAAGGAATGTCATCACTTGTCCTCTTCTAGGAACCCGTGTTCTCACAAAACGGCCTTCCAACAAACACCACCATTTTAATTCCTCATTAGAGTCATACTGTTTGTCCCAATACCCTTTCTTTTTCGTAGGTTTCTTGACTGTCATGAGTTAGTGAAATCGTCTGTTGTCTTTCTGAGACTGATAGATGTGACAAAGCCCAATGCTTTCTGCAAGACTGCCATAAGAGACAAGTGGAAGAATTCCTTCTTGCTTATGTCTCTGTACGAATTTTGGTGACCTGGAAGACAGTGAGATGGTAGTAGAGTCTAATAACCTCATGCTTCTTCAGCCATGAAGGCAACAGGAAGATGACCACAACCACTGCAGTGGGGTGGAAATTGACCTGAAGCCTACTAGGTAAACTCCACAGCGAAAGAGAACGGAAGTTGCAGAGATGATGGGAGAATGTTGGAGACATGGCTCAGGGGAGATTTGTTTGGTTCGTGGATCAGTGGGCTGGAGCCCATGCAGAGGACCAAAGCACAGGAGATCAGGGCACACTGGAAACGCACAAGGTACCTGTTTCCCAGTGTCGTTAACTGTGACATGTAGAGGGTCTCAAGGGCATGAATACTTGACAACACAATTGTTGAGGGCTGAAGTTTTCATGTCAGCAGGCTTGGCAGACATTGACTTGAAAGAACACCATCTTTTTCCTGCATATGACACCAACAAGCGACCAGGAGCAGACAGCCTGGAGACAACGATCAGAGAGAGACAATACCAAGAGTCGCAGTGGGAAGATGATGAGTGGTGGGAGTGATTCCGTGAAAGGCAGTGTTCGTGGAGATGACTCAATGTGGACATAGTAAATTTTGGGCTCTCGCAACAGCAGCATCAAGACAGAGCTACTGGCCACGACAGGTATGTGAGGACAGAGGCTGCCTAGCCAGCCAACACGAAATCCCAACAGTGGAACACTTGGAAGACTGCTTTCCTCAGTCGAAGATGCTAAGTCCAAGGAGAACACACTCTCCCATAGGGGACGAGAAGAAACTTTGACCACATGTTCTCTTCTAAACACAGCATTCTGCAGGCCTGCGTTCTGTTGAGATGGTGGAGTTTCTCCTTTCACAGGCACACCAGAGCCCACCAAGGTAAACCTCATCATATTCAGCCCGCCCCTAAAAACAACAAACGGCCGGAAAGGAGAGCTACTGCAAATGACCTCCAGGAGAGGGTCAACCACAACAAAAAGAGCAGGTGCTATGCAAGCCACATACACACACACAAACACCCACACATGCACGAACTCAACAAATCTTAAGGGCCAGCACTGGGTCACTCACGGATCACTTCCTCCTAAATAAATTACCCTCAGGTTAGAAAACAGAATGAGTTTAACGAATACAGAGAGGTGACAGAGACTTAGATCCAATGCAAAGATGGAAGAATCAATTGATTTCCAGGTAAAGGAAGAAGGAGTGATTACGACTAGGCAGTTAGAGTGAAACCTCTACATAGAGCACGCCCGATGCAGGATAGAAAGCAGCGGCCTGGATACTCGCTGTACATCAGAAAACATGGGAGATATCAGAGAGTCCCGAACCACAGAGATAAAACTGATAAAGATAAAAGCACCTAAAGTACTCCTGAAGAGAAGATTGGCAGGAGACTGGATGCAAATTTTGGGAACATGGTAGAAGTGGAGGATCCAATTAGGAACCGGGAAGAACAAGCCTAGAAAATAAGGACGCAAATTCTAAGAGAGAAGGCAGAATGATGGAACATGATAGTGAGCTTAGGGAATCTCTAAGGAAATGAAAGAGGTGCCACTTGTAGCTGAAGTAAGAGTGAGAGAAAGAAAAGAGGGCTGATCCTAGATTGGAGAACGCAGGGCTGAAAAAGACCCTCATCTGGGAGCAGAGAAAGTGGTCCAGAATCAGAGGCACAGAGGACTGCCAACACCTTCCACAGAAGCGGAGCACCTAAAGACATAGTGCCATTCCCCATGGAAAATCTAGGCATGGAGTTATTCTCTTTAGGCAAATAGGCATCGGAGAATAGTTTGTCCTTAGCCCAATCACTGACTTCAAGAGGAAAAGCTTTACCAGCTCTTGAAGATGGCCGGATAGCTCAAGCAACAGCTGACAAGCCAAAATCCTTATCCCCTTCATTTCTGAACAATGACAGAGCAGCGGTTCTGTCAAGAACCAGGAGGTATTCAGAAGTCAATGATGGGTCCCATGTTGTGTCCATCAGTTCAGAGGCGGCCTTCAGATCAACTCGTGATTCCAGGGCCTTGGCATTGACTCTGTTCTCAGGTTCTCTGCTCAGGTGCAAATAAGCTTATCGCTCTCCAGCTCCACCCCCTGATTGGGATCTCTCTGACTCTCTGTCCAAACATGCATGTGTTGGTTCAGATAACAAAGACAAAAACAGTGCACAATAATTGACTAGGGCCAATGGATGTTTTATTGAATTAGACATAGGTGCCTACGGAGGGCAGCCAGGTACAGAGAACCTCCCAACATCCTAAAATGCCCGACCTTCACTCGGAGCTCCCTTGTTTATTCTCCTGTTCTTTTCCTTCCTGGATGTCCTCACCAACCTGCATCGTCCAATGTCTGTGGTGCTGTATTGACCCCTTGTTAACACATTGTGCATTCTCTCGGTGCTCCATTGGAACATGCCCATCTTCATAAGGTTCTAGGGTGTAGAGTCTGGCTTGGATGCATGGTCTTTTTGGAAGATTGGGAGGCATTGTTGGCACCGTTTTTGGAGATGCTCGAGGTACTCATGTGCTTGCTGTGGAAGACTCCAGACATGTCTTTGGCACGGTTGCGGGGGTTCACTTTGAGCTTCCCTTGGGTGGCCCTTTTCCTGTTGAGATGCTCCGTGATTTGGTGGGAGGGTCTCACTCTTACGCAGGGCTCAGTTTTCCTCCCCTGAGGCTTTGCTTGCGGTCTGTTAGTTTCTTGGCCTGTCGTGGCTAAGATGGAATGAGGGATCCTTGCCTTTCTCTGAGGTCCAGAGGGCTGGTGCTGACACTCACGACCAAACACTATGAATTGGGCCATGGAGAAGGTGACACCCACTCACTTTGCAAACTGCCTTGGTTAGAGAACCAGGTGGCTCCAGCGGGTTGGGACGGCTTGGGGTCCTCTTGGCCCACCCATGACTACTCCAGTCAAGTGTAGTGATCAGGCCTGGGTTGATGAGGAGTGGTTGCTATGATCAAAGCTTTGTGACATCACAGATGCTGGCTTCACTGAAGCAGCTCTCCCTCTCCCATGACCTTGGTGTCCTATGGATTTAAGTAGGAAGCCCCGGGAAGGACAGAACAAGAGCCCTCTGAACCTGATCAAGAACTCAGGATGTCTTGTGTGTTAATGTCCAACTTCCCCTTTCTGGAGACATAGAGGAAGGAAAATGGCATTCAGTATAGCTTCCTTTAGGCCAACATATCCCCGGAGACGGCAAGGTGTCCTTTTCCACTACAATTTCTAGATATCTCAAGAAAAGGTGAGGCCTCGTGGGTATGAGCAGCTCTCCATAGGGTTTGGCGTGCTGTGGGTGAGTCGTTCTTTGTCCACGTCTTTTGCCTATGGTTCAGTGATGACTAAGTTACGGAAAGTTCCTTTCCTACGTAAATGGTGAGGGCATCGATATATGGTGCCGTCTGTGGCCTCGTCTTCTAGTGTTCTGAAACTCGTGGCTAAGGGATGAGGCCTCTGTCTACCTGGCTTTCCCTTAAATACCTTTGCAAAGTCCTTGAGGAGTGTGACCTTCTGCATCAGAGCTAACTCTCAATAAAGAGGCCTGGACCGAACACTTTGTCATTATTAATTAACTGTACTTGTTGTGGTAACGGGTATAGACATGTGGACCAAGTCACCTTAGTCAGAAGGAAAGGGACGGCGTATACCGACGGCTTGCAAGGCGCATTCGAGGAGACCGTTGGAGGGAGCCGCAATGCACTTGCAAGGACTAGTGTATCAGTAAGTTTGGGTCCATTTCAGCACCATAGTATTCCTCTGCCATCGAAGTAAATGAACCCCTGGAACTTGCCTTGACATGAATGTCCCATGCCCTGCTGTTGGGAAATGGAAAAGGCAAGAAGACAAAGGGAAATATCATATGGTTTCCCACAATATGTGCCCGGGAGGAATACCATGGCCCTAGTAAAGGGAGAGAATACTGAAGGGCAAGAACTCAGAGAAGGAGACTCAACAGGAGTGACTTAGGACTCGGAGAATCCAGCTGAGCAGTACAGAAAAGAGAACTGCTTAATGGGTTGTCAGGAGTTGTGGCATATATTAGGAGGAGCACTAGGACGCCCGTGCAACTAAATCATCCATGAGCACTCTGTCTAAAAAGGATGATGGATGATAGGCAGGCTTTCTCAACAGAACAGCAGCAACAACATCATAAATTCACAGGAAAAACATGTGGTCCTCTGAAAACCAAAGGAAGTCACAGGGATCAAGGAAAAAATTATATTGTTTATTATCTTTCCTTATTGATATGTCATGGGTGGGTTTCCTAAAATGTTCTTCTTTGAATTGGGTCTTTTTCCTTGTGAATTAGAGTTTACCCGCCTCTTCCATTTCTGGATTTGATGAGGGGACATGACATTGCCTTCACTAAATACCTAGAAGTGTGGCCCAGGAAAATGATCTTTTAGGCCAACCTTCCTCCAGAGATGGCAAAGTTTTCCTATTTCTTCTGAAATTTCTAGTGATATCAGAAACAACAATGCCTCCTGTATATCATCCCATCTCTCTGAGGTTTTCATCCTTTGGATGAGAGATTGACATTATACATAATAGCTAATCCTTAAGGAAGAGCAATGGACAGCACTCCTTGTTACCATTATTTATCTCTACCTACTGTAGGCCAACATATCCCCGGAGATTGCAAGGTGTCCTTTCCACTACAATCTAGATATCTGAAGAAAAGGTGAGGATTCGCAGTTATGAGCAGCTCTCCGTGGAGCTTGTTGTCCTATGTGTGAGAGCATAATTTTTCAGCTTCTTTTTCTATGGGTCATTGATAACTAAGGTACGGAAAGTCCCTTTCCGAAGTAAAAGGTGAGGGCATCGTAATATGATTCTGTCTGTGGTCTCGTCTCCTAGTGTTCTGAAACACGCGGCTAAGGGATGAGGCCTCTGTCTACCTGGCTTTCCCTTAAACACCTTTGCAAATTCTTCGAGGAGAGTGACATTCTGCATCAGAGCTAACTCTCAATGAAGAGGCCTGTACCGGACCCGTTTTCATTATTAGGTAACTGTACTTGTTGTTGTAACGTGTATACACATGTGGACCAAGACTCTTTAGTCAGAAGGAAAGGTACGGCCTATGCCGAAGGCTTGCAAGGCCCATTCGAGCAGACCTTGGGAGTAATCCGAGTGCCTTTGCAAGGACTAGTGTATCAGGAAGTTTGGGTCCATTTCGGCACCAAGTATTCCTCTGCCGTCGAGTGAATGAACCCCTGCATCTTGCCTTGACCTGAATGACCCATACCCTTCTGTTGGGAAATAGAAAAGGCAAGCAGACAAAGGGAAATGTCATATGGCTTCCCACAATATTTGCCTCCGGAGGAATACCTTGGTCTTAGTAAAGGAAGGGAATACTGAAGGGAAGAGTCAGAAAAGGAGACGCACCAGGACTGACTCAGGTCTCTGAGAATCCAGCTGAGGGTTACAGAAAAGAGAACTGTTTAATGGGTCGTCAGGAGTTGTGGCATATGTTAGTAGGAGCACTAGGACTTCCATGCAACTAAAGCACCCGTGAGTACTCTATCTAAAACGGATGATAGATGATAGTCAGGCTTTCTCAACAGAACAGCAACAACAAAAACATCAATTCAGAGGAAAACAATGTGGCCCTCTCAAAACCAAAGAAAGTCACAGGGAGAAAAGGAAAGAATTATATTGTTTATTATCTTTCCTTATTGAAATGACATGGGTGGGTTTCCTAAAATGTCCATCTTTGAATTGGGTCTTTATCCTTGTGAATTAGAGTTTACCCGCTTCTTCCATCTCTGGATTTGATGAGAGGACATGACAATGCCTTCACTAAATACCTAGAAGCGTTGCCCAGGAAAATGATCTTTAGGCCAACCTTTCTCCAGAGATGGCAAAGTTTTCCTATTTCTTCTGAAATTTCTAGAGATATCAGAAACAACAAGGCCTCTTGTATATCCTCCCGTCTTTCTGAGGTGTGTCATCCTTTGGATGCAGAGTGACATTATACTTAATAGCTAAGCCTTATGGAGGAGAAATGGACAGCACTACTTGTTACCATTTTTTATCTCTACCTACTGTGTTCATGGGTATAACCCTGTTGACCAAGTCTCTTTAATCAAAGGAAAATTAATGGCCTATATCGATGGCCTGCAAGGCTCACTTGAACAGAACTGAGGATTGAGCTGCAATGTACTTGTAAAACTAGTGGATAAAGAAGGTGTGGTCCATTTTGGCAACAGAGTATTCCTCAACCATTAGGGAGGATGAACTCTTGGTTCTTGCACTGACATGAATGCCACAGGACTGGGTTTGTGAAATGAAAAGGGCAAGGAGACAAAGGGAAATATAATATGGCTTCTCTCATATGTGCCGTAGGGGGAATAACACGGCCCTTAGTAGAAAGAAGGAAAAACTGAAGGGGGATAATCAGAGAAGGAGACAAACCAGGAGTAACTCAGAACTCTGAGGAATCAAGCTGAGAGTCAAGGAAAAAAAGAGACATGCAGGGAATGAGGGAACTGGCTAATGGGTGTTGAAGAGTTCTGGCATATCTTAGGAGGAATTCTAGGTCATATATGGAACTAAAGCATCAGTGAATACTCTGTCAAAAATGGATGTTGGATGACAGGCTGGCTTCCTCAACAGTACAAAATAATAAAACAAAAACAAGCTGGCCCTTTCAAATGCAGGTGAAGACAGACAGAGAAAATAAAAGAATTATATTTTATTATGTTTAATTATTGAAATGGAATATAATTTATTTCCTAAAATGTCATTATTTGAATTGGGTCTTTATACTAGTAAATTAGAGTTCATCCACCTCCTCTATTTGTGTAATTGATGAGAAGAAAATTGCATTGCCTTTCCTAAATGTCTAGAAGAGTTTAACAGGAAATGATTTGCACCTCACCATCTGTGTGTTGACAGGGGATTGATTACTGCTTCAAACGCTTTAGTCACTACTACAGAGCTGAGATTTTGTAGGTTTCCTGACCTAACCTTTGCAGTGAATATGTGTCTTGGAATTTATCCTTTTCTCTCAGTTCTTTTCTTTTGGGTTTGCTTCATTAGTGCTATTCTTCACTTCCTCCCCATCTTTGTGTGTCTTATCTGTGTGTGTGTGTGTGTGTGTGTGTGTGTGTGTGTGTGCTGTCTGAGTGTGTTTCAAATAACAATTATAATTAAATTGATGGAGATAGGAAGTCGGTATTTAATGGATAGCAATTCTATATAACATGCCTTGAAAACTCACATTCCCTCTCTTTCAGCCACATTTCCTACAAAGTATGTCATCTTTTGTCCTTTTTGATAAACACATTGTCTCTCAAACCTGACCTCAACAAACACCACATTTTGTGTGCCTGGTTAGTGTCGTATTGTTTGTCCCTTTTTCCCTTTTTAATATGTCTCTTGACCGTCATGAGGGAGTGAAATTGTATGTTATTAGTCTTTCTGGGACTGATAGATGTGACGTAGGCTAATGCTCTCCACAATTCTGCCACATGAGGCAAGTGGCAAGAATTCATTCTTGCTTATGGCTGGGTAAGATTCTGTGCGGCTTTTTCAGGATAGTGAGATGGTAGTAGTGTCTGGGAACTCCAGACATGTCTTTAGCCAGGAATATACAGGAAGATTACCACATCAACTTCAACATGGCATTAATGAACTGGAGCCTACAAAGCAAACTCCATAGCAAAAGAGAGAATAAGTTGCAAACACTATGGGAGAAGATTGGAGACATGGTTTAGGGGGAAAGTGGGAAGTTGGTAATTCAGAAGGCAGTGAGACAATGCAATGGACAAAGCCACAAGAGATCGGAGCACACTTAGAACCCACAAGGAGTACGTTCTCCAATTCCATTGATTCTGACCATCAGGGGGTCTGAATCGTACTACTTCATGCCAACAAAGGGCCTTGAGGCCTGGAGATTTTAGATCATCAGCCTTGGCATATCAACTCAAAAGAACACTGTATTTCTCTGGCAGAGAACACCAACAAATAGCCAGGTGAAGACAGCCTGGAAACCATGATTAGAGACAATACCAGGTGACACAGTGGGAAGATGGTGGGTTCTGGCTGTACATTAGTGAGTGGCAGTGTTCTTGGAGATGATTTGATGGGGGCAAAAGAAATTTGGGGCTCTCGCATAGGCAGCATCAAGCCAGAACTACTGGCCAAAGACAGGATGGAGAGGGCTTTAATTGTCTCTCCTGCAAACACGGAATTGTAACCATGGAACACATGGGGTAATGTGTTCCTCAGTCCAACTTGCTTCATTTTAAGAGAACAGATTCTCCCATACTGGACTAAAAGAAAGCCCTGCCCACAGGCTGTCCCCTGACCACAGAATGCTACAGGCCTTCATTTTGTTGTGTAGGTTGAATTTCTCCTATCACAGGCACACCAGATCCCACCAAGCTAAACCTCAGCCTATTCTGCCTAGACACCAAACACACCAAAAGGCTGGCAAAGAGAGCCTCTGCAGATGACTGGTCTCAAGGACTGGGGACAGCTATGATACAACAGCAGAGGGCAAGCATGTGACACACATACCCGAGACTCCCTCAAGGGTCAGCCCTTGGGCACACCATGATCTCTTATTTCTAAAGAAATTACCATCAGGATAAAAAACAGAATTTATTTCTCAAATACTGAGAAAAAGGAAGAGACCTATATCCAAGAAAAAGATGGAAGAACCAATTGTTGCCAAGGAAGAAGACAAGAAATAATCATAGCCAGGTAATCGGAGTGAAATCTCACATATAACACGCCCAATGGAGGATTGAAAGCAGAAAGATATCAGTGAGTCTCAAACCACATAGATTAAATGGATATAATTAAAATAAAATAAAATAAAATAATAAAATAAAATAAAATAGAGTTCCTGAAGAAAAGATTGGTAGCAGACTGAAGGAAAAGTCCAAGAAGCTAGCAGAAGCAAAAGACCAAATTTTTGACCTGGCAGAAAAGGATTGGTAAATAAGGAAGTAAATCCAAAGAAAAGGATGAATAAACAACATGAAAACGAGCTTAGGAAAGTCATCAACACCATGGAATAGAAAGAGGTGCTTATTGTAGAAGTAGGAGTGAGAGAAAAAAAAGAGGGCTGAACATGGATTAGAGAATTCAGAGGTAAAACTGTCCCTCATCTGGGAGCAGAAACAGAGATCCAGATTGAGAGGCAAGGAGGACTCACATCACCATCCACAGAAGCATAGAACCACAAGACATAGTTTCATTCCCCCTGCAAAAGCTATCAATGGAGGAATTCTCTTTACCTAAATATGCGTGGGAGTGTAGTTTGTACATAGCCAAGTCACTTACCTCAAGTGGACACTATACCAGCTCTCGAAGCAGACCAGATAGCTCAAGCAACCCCAGCCCAAGCCAAAATCCATTCCCCCTGCATTTGTAAACAATGACAGAGCAGTGGTTCACGTCTAGAGCTAGGACATATTCAGAAGTCAAAGATTGTGTCATGGATTGTGTCTATCAGTTCAGAGGCGGCCTTCAGCTCAACTCATGATCCCAGGGTCTTGCCATCGACTCTGGTCTCAGGTTACCTGCTCAGGGGTAAGTCAGCTTTTCCCTATCCAGCTCTACACCCTGATTGTGATCTCTCTGTCTCTCTGTCAAATATGTGCATGTGCATTGTTTGACAAAAAGTCAAAAAGATAACAAGGGTACAAAGATTGACTGTGGCCAGGGGATGTTTTCTTTAATTTGGACCTAGATCTCTTTGGAAGGCAGCCAGGTTCAGAGAACCTCCCACCATCCTCAAATGCCAGACCTTCGCTCAGAGCTCCTATGTTCATTATCCAGTTCCTTGTCTTCATGAATACCCTCACCAACCTGTAGCATACGCTGTCTGTGGCTCTGTAATGGCCCTTTGTTGACCCACTGCTCATCTTCTGCTGGCTCCATTAGAACACGCCCATCTTCCTCAAGAGGCACTGTTTGCTTATCCCATGAAACCATTTGGGGGATGTTCATGAGAGGGTGAAGGCAGGTTTGTGCTGTCACATCTACATGTACTTCTCCAGAGGGTATCTGCAGGACCCTGTGGGAATGCTCCATGTTCTTTGACATTTGAGTCCTCTTCAATGCGTCCTTTTGAAGATACAAGTTGTCTTCCTGAAACTGGCACGGAAGTCTTTCAGATGGCTTCCCTTGGGCTATGGGACTTTTCCAACATGCTCCATGCTTGCTCCTGTGGACGCCAAGTACATGAGTCCATTCTGGACCTAAGATTCTAGGATGTAGAATCTGCCTTTGGTACATCGTCAGTTTTGAAGATTTGGAAGTATTTTGGCTCGAATCTAGAGATGCTACAGGTACTGTTATAAGGGCGGCTGGGCCAGAGGGAATCATTTTGTGTTTCTGCAGTAAACTTATATTGAACCCATGCAGTAAACTAAATTTATTCTACTCCTCCCAGAGGAGCTTACTCTCAAAGCCTAGATACAAGGGTGAATCAGGCCAGGTGAAGACATTCCATTAGAGGGGCACGCATATATCTACTAGGGTAAATTGAGATCCAACAGCCCACCCATGTGTTACCTAGCATTTTTGTTTTTGTGGTGTAGCCGACTTAGCACGACTGTGCAGTTTTTTCTGTATTGTTATCTCATTGGCCACCTCTGTATAGCCTGGCTAAACTACCGCTATAAATGTTAGTCTGTGAGGCTGGGAGGGGTCGCCTCTTTGCAAAAGGAGGCCCTGACCAGTCAATATGATTCTCGTTGCTTTGTGCAAAAATTACGTTTGCTTGATCTTCACTTTGTATCAGTCTCGCTCCTTTGAATAAGGATCCTATCTTTTGAGGGCCACCCGAATTCAAATGATGAGAACTGAGTCAGCATTGGAATTTTTGGAAAAGCCTCTGGAGGTAAGATCATGGGATCCTGCATGGAGCTGCAGGGTATGGCCCACTGGTAGAAGCTGGCAGAAGCCATGCTCCCCAGAGCTTGTGTGGATGCAGACATGCCCCATCCTCCTCTGGTATATCATATGGGGTTTCAATTCCTTCTGGGTGGTCAGGGGATTCGAGTCCCCCTAGAGGGTCAGGGAACTCGAGTGTCCCTTGGCGGTTATAGGGGGTTCAAATATACCTAGGCGAACTCCAGGGGGTTCGAGTCCCCCTGGACAGTCAGGGGGGTTCGAGGCCCCTAGACATTCAGGGTGTTCAAGTCCCCCTGGGCGGTTTGGGGTTTTGAGTCCTCCTAGGCGATCAGGGGATGAAGAAAGCCCCCAACAGTGGCAGGTTATTGGTAAGAATCGTTGGGCCTATGGTTTTCTTTGCCTGGTCCTTTTGTTTTCTGTTGTATCGTTTGTTATGATTAAAGAAATGGGGCAAGCAGAGAGTAAAGGGACACTGACTTTCATCTCTCTGTTCTTCATAATAGATGTGAGGCTTCTCACTCACTCATTTCGTGTGTTAAGGGCTATGACTGTAGCCAACTGGGGATAGTCTAAGAGTGAGTTAAGGTGCCCAATGCAGATGCTCATTGGAGCTGAGCGTGGAATATGAGTGCCTAATGGACCACTTTTGGTAAGCAGAACTGGCACTGTGGGATGAACTGACCTTGAGCTAAAGACTCTAAAAAATATTCCCAAGCAGCTGCCGAAACCCCCTTTGTTTTGGGAATTCCTTGCCTTCACTGGCCTGATGTGGACTGCCTAGCCCCTCCCCCTTGTTGGCGGGAGAGCATGGCATCTGAGGTGGAGATAGTTATTTGTCTCAAGGATTTAATGGGTAATTGTTAAAGTGGCTTCCAGTCTTTGGTAACCTGAAACTGTGAAGGGTTGCTTGAATGACAAATGGAATTAAATTCGTTGGACATGTAGGTCTTAACCAAATGAGATAAAATGCTAGACCATTAGGTCAATATCTCATCTTGACCATCACACACACTATCATGGACCTTCGTAGACTCCAACTGACTGATGGATGGTGAACACCCGAGTGAAAGTGTATCAGGCCCTCCTCCTCAACAAACCAAGAGTGATCTCACAGCCACCAGTGGTGCTAAATCCAGCCACACTGCTCCAGAGGAGCTGGCTGACCATCCATACAACTGTGGGGAGGTCCTAAACCAAGTCACAGGAATAAGACTGGATCTCAGATACATGCCCTTCCCAGATGCAGAGATGACTCTGTTCATGGAAAAAGGTATGTGAGGTATGTGAGAGCTTTGGTAGTTTATCCTGAGCTGGAATTCTGTGCATCACCCTGCCACATGGAACTTCAGAACAACAAGCAGAACTGATTGAAATTACTAAGGCACTGCAGATGGCTAAAGGTAAAACCACCAACATCAATACGGACCACAGGTATGTCTTTGCTACTCTCCATGTACATGGAGCTACTTACAAAGGAAGGAGCCTATTAACAGCAGAAGGAAAAGGAATTAAAACAGAAGAGAAATATTGGGACCCAAAAGAGGTGGCTGTTATGCATTTCTTGTGACACCAATAGGGGACTGATCTGATTTCAAAAGGTAACTAATTATCAGATCGAGATTTAAAGCAAGCAGCCTGAGAAACAATGCAAGAGCTGGTTACACACCTGGATCTATCCCTACCAGATAAACTGGAGAATTAAGAGGAAGATTTAAAGTATTTACAAAAATGGCTAAATTATATTATAAAGGAGACTGGGCTAAGACTAAAAGAGGAAATTTAATTCTTCCGCAAAGACTAGGTAAGAAGTTAGTAGACCAGATACATTAGGGTACTCACCTGGGGTCACTCAAACTCAAGGAACTTAAAGGCAATCAGTTGTAGGGTTCTAAATTATGGTGTATGGTTCAGGATATAGTTGATAGATGTGCTCAGTGCCGGGCAGTTAATGTGGGAGGAACTAGAATTGGAAGAGGGAAAAGAGAAAGAGGAAGGGTACCAGGAATTTATAGGAAAATAGATACACAGAAATAAAACCCGGAAAATATGGGGACAAGTACATGTTAGTTTTTGTAGATACCATTTCAGGCCAGGTTGAGGCTTTTTCCGAGAAACATGAGACGGCAGGAGTGGTAGCCAGAAAGCTACAAGAAAAACAATTCCTTGGTCTGGGCTGCCTCTCACGATTGGTTCAGACAATGGCCTTGCATTTTGAGTTCAGTCTCACAGGAATTGACCAAGGCCATGGGCACAGATTGGAAACTACATTGTGCCTATCAGACTCAGAGTTCTGGGCATGTAGAGAGAATGAACCGGACTCTTAAAGAGAGCTTGACAAAACTAACCCTGGAGACGGGCAGTGGATGGGTGGATCTCCTTCCTTTCACCCTGCTCAGGGCAAGATGTACACACTATTTAAACAGGGTGACTCCATTTAAAATGTTTGGGAGAAACCCTGCTCCCGCTCTGTCCTCGGCTACAAAAGGGTGCCCTAGCAGAAATGACTGATCAGTCTGTACTCCACTCACTGCAGGCATTACAACTGTATTAAAAAAAAATGCAGGGATCCAGACTGCCCACACTGGTATGGAGACGGAGGTGGAACCACATCCTTTCCAACCCAATCACCTGGTTTGGATATGACATTATCAATTGGGGAGCTTGGAGCCTCGCTGGATGGGACCTTTTACTGTTACCTTGAACACACCACAGCAGTAAAAGTAGAACACATCAGGGCCTGGATTCACGCATGTCACATCAAACGAGCCAAGGATGAAGATGACCCCCAAAGGTGGAAGCCACAGCCAAAGATCCCGCTCACCCTGGACTAAATCTAAGACTGAAAAGACTATGAGTTTGTTGTTGCTCCAATTTTACCTGTTTATGTAAAGAATAGGTATCTAATTAGATAAAGGAAATTAGAAAAAAAATGGAAAGGGTTTTATGAAGCGTTAAATGGGTAACTCATCAGCTGACTGTGCACTAGTGTCATTTACACTAGGGTAAATATACAGCCGACTGTACACTAGTGTCATGTACAAAAGAAAATGAGAGCGATAAAAATGTTAGAATTACATGCTCAATAAACCCTTTATAACCAGAGAATGTAGAGCTGGATGAAAAGTCAAGGATTGGACTAATCTCCAAAGAATAGGGAGGAATGTAAGAGCCTGCAGTATACATAGATTGACCTCATGCAGTAAATTTAGAATGATACTGCCCCTCCCAAAGGTATTTACGCTCAAAGCCTAGATATAAGGGCAGGTCAGGCCAGATGAAGATATCCACTCAGTGGGGAGCTTATATCTACTAGGTAAATTGAGATTCAATTGTCCATCCGTGTGTTACTAGCAGTTTTTTCTATATCTGGCAGACGTTGCACCACTGTGCAGTTTTTTCTGTGTATTGCAATCTCAAGGCCACCTGTGTATAGCCCAGCTAAACTACATCTATACATGTTAGTCTGTGATGCTGGAGGGGGTCGAATTTGGAAGAGAAGGCCCTGACCAGTCAGTATGATTCTTGATGTTTGGAATGAAATTAAGCTTTGCTTGACCTTCGCTTTGTATCAGTCTTGCTCCTTTGATTAAAATCCCTAACACATGTGTCTGCACTGTTGAAGACTCCAGACATATATATGTCATGATTGGAGGTATTCCCTTTGAGCTTTCCTTGGGTGACCCTTTTCCTGTTCAGAAGATCTGTGATTGGGTGGGAGGGCCTAACATTTGTGCAGGGCTCAGACCCTCCCCTGAGGTTTGCTTGAGGCCTGATTGTTACTTGACCTTTCCTGGCTAAGATGAGATGTTGGATTCTTGCCTTTCTCCGATATCCAGAGGGCTGGTGCTGACAGTCAGGACCAAACACTACGAATCAGGCCATGGAGAAGACTCGCTTCACAAATTGCCTTGGTGAGAGACCCAGGTGGCTCCAGCAGATTGGGGCGGCTAGGGGTCCTATTGGCACACCCATGAATACTCCAAAAAAAAAAAAGGAAATAGGTGCCTTTTGTACGATAAGTAAGAGTGAGAGAAAGAAAAGAAGGCTGAACATGGACTTGAGAATTGGGGCTGTCAATGACCCTCATCTGGGAGCTGAAACAGAGGTCCAGAATCAGAGGCACAGAGGAATCCCATCACCTTCCACAGAAGCAGAGCACCAAAAGACATAATGTCCTTCCCCCTGGAAAATCTAGTCATGGAGGTATTCTCTTTAGGCAAATAGGCATCGGAGAATAGTTTGTCCATAGTCCAGTCACTGACTTCAAGAGGAAAAGCTATACCAGCTCTCAAAGCAGGCCGGATAGCTCAAGCAACACCCGACCAAGCCAAAATCCTTATCCCCTGCTTTTCTGAACAAGGACAGAGCAGCGGTTCTTGTCTAGAACCAGGAGGTATTCAGCAGTCAAATGTTGGGTCCCTTCATGTGTCCATCAGTTCAGAGGCGGCCTTCAGATCAACTCATGATTCCAGGGTCTTGGCTATGTCTCTGGTCTCACGTTCTCTGCTCAGGGGCAAGTAAGCTTCTCCCTCTCCAGCTCCAAACCCTGATTGCGATCTCTGTATCTGTCCAATACGTGCATGTGCATCATTGACAAGATAACAAAAACAAAACCAGGGTACATAATTGATTGGTGCCAGAGGATGTTTACTTGAATTTGGACCTAGGTTCCTGTGGAGGGTAGCCAGGTACAGAGAACCTCTCACCATCCTAAAATGCCCAACCTTCACTTCGAGCTCCCTCATTTATTCTACTGTTCTTTGTCTCCCTGGATCTCCTCACCAACCTGAAGCATCTAATGTCTGTCGCGCTGTACTGACCCCTTGATGACAATTGTGCATCTTCTCGGGGCTCCATTAGAACATGCCCATCTTCCGCAAGAGGCACTGTTTGCTTATCTCATGAAACAATTTGGGGGATGATCATGAGAGGGTGAAAGAAGGTTTGTGCTGCCACATTTCCATGCAGTTCCACAGAGGGTAGCTGCTCCACCCTGAGCGAGTGCTCAAGGTTCTTCCACATTCGAATCCTATTCAATACGTCCTTTTGGACATAAAAGTTGTCTTCCTGAAACGGTTAGTAAGTCTTTCAGATGGCTTCACTTGGGCTTTGGGTGTCTTCCAACATGCTGTCCGTTTGCTGCTGTGGACTCCAAGTACATGAGTCCATCCTGGACCTAAGGTAAAGGTTGTAGATTCTGCCTTGATGCATGGTCATTTTTGAAGATTGGGAGGCCTTGTTGGCACCGTTTCTGGAGACACTCGAGGTACTCGTGTGATCGTTGTGGAAGACTCCAGATATGTCTTTTGCACAGTTGCTGGGGTTCATTTTGAGCTCTCCTTGGGTGGCCATTTTCCTGTTCAGAAGCACCGTGATAGGGTGGGAGGGACTGACCCTTGTGCCGGGCTCAGATTACCTTCCCTGAGGCTTTGTTTGAGGCCTTGTTGTTTCTTGCCCTGTCGTGGTTAAGATGGAATGGTGGATGCTTGCCTTTCTCTGGAGTCCAGAACTGGAGCTGACAGTCACGAACAAACACTACGAACTGGGCCATGGAGAAGGTGACACCAATTCTCTTCACAAACCGCCTTGATTTGAGACCCAAGCAGCTCTAGCAGTTTGGGATGGCTTGGCTACACTCCAGCCAAGTGTAGTGATCAGGCGTGGGTTCATGAGGAGTGGTTGCTGTGACCACAAAGCTTTTTGACTCAGATGCTGGCTTCACTGAAGCAGCTGTCCCTCTCCAATGACCTTGGTGTCCTATGGCTTTAGGTAGGAATCCCCGGGAAGGACAGAACAGAGCCCTCTGAGTCTGATGAAATACTCAGGTTGTCTTGGGGGTTAATGTCACACTTCCCCTTTCTAGACTAAGAGAAAAGAAAATGACGTTCAGTATACCTTCCTTTAAGCCAACATTTCCCCAGATACGGAAAGGTGTCCTATTTCCACTAAAATTTCTAGAGAGCACAAGACACAGGAGACCTCGTGTCTATCAACAGCTCTCCGTGGGTTTTGTCATCCTGTGGGTGAGAGCGTCCTTTCTCAGCGTCTTTTGCCTATGGGTCAGTGATGAGTAAGGTTGGAAAGTCCCTTTTAGAGTAAAAAGGTGAGGGCTTCGATATACGGTGGTGTCTGTGGCCTCATATCCTAGTGTTCTGAAATGCACGGCCAGGGATTAGGGCTCTGTCTCCCTGGTTTTCCCTTAATCACCTTTGCAAATATTCTAGGAGACTGACCTTCGGCATTACAGCTAACTCTTAAGGGAGAGGCCTTGACTGCACCCGTTGTCATCATTAGTTAACTATACTTGTTGTGGTACCGGGTATAGACACGCAGACCTAGTCTCTTTAGTCAGAATGAAATGGACGGCCTATACCAACAACTTGCAAGGCGCATTCGAGCAGACCTTTGGAGTGAGCCACAATGCCCTTACAAGGACTAGTGGATAAGAAAGGTTCGGTCCATTTTGGCAACACAGTATTCCTCAGCCGTGGAAGAAAATGAACCCCTGGACCTTGCCTTGACATGAATGTCCCATGCCCTGCTGATGGGAAATGGAAAAGGCAAGCAGACAAAGGGAAATGTCCTATGGCTTCCCACAATATGTGCCTCGGGAGGAATACCTTGGCCCTTAGTAAAGGAAGGGAAAACTGAAGGGCAAAAAGTCAGAGAACGAGACCCACCAGGAGTGACTCAGGACTCTGAGAACCAAGATGAGGATTACAGAAATGAGAACTGTTAAAGGGGTGTTCAGGTGTTGTGGCAAATATTAGGAGGAGCACTGGGACATACATGCAACTAAAGCATCCGTGAATACTCTGGCAAAAACGGATGATGGATGCTAGGCAGGCTTTCTCAACAGAACAGCAACAACAACAACAAAAATTCAGAGGAAAACAATCTGGCCCTTTCAAAACCAAAGGAAGTCACAGGGAGAAAAGGAAAGCATTATATTGTTTATTATCTTTCCTTATTGAAATGACATGGGATTGCTTTACTAAAATGTCCTTCTCTGAATTGTGTCTTTATCCTTGTGACTTATAGTCTACCCGCCTCTTCCATCTCTGGAATCAATGAGAGGACATGGCAATGCCTTCGCTCAATACCTAGAGGAGTGGCCCAGGAAAATGACTTGGACCTGGCCTTCTGTGTGTTGGCAGGGGTTTGGATTACTGATTCAAATGCCTCAGTCACTACTAGAGAGCTGAGATTTTGTAGCTTTCCTGACCTAATCTTGGGAGTTGCTATGTGTCTGATAATTTATCCTCTCCTCTCTGGTCTTGGATTTGCTAGCATAAATGTGTGGATGTGTCTCTTAGGTTATTCTTTTTTCCTTTCTACCAGGTCTCAGGTTGTTTTATACTTTCAGCTGTGTTCTTGTCTCCCTTTTTTATCCCAGTAATGGCTTCTGCAGTTTCTTCATGATTAAGACACTGAATTGTGAGATCTCCTGATTTTTTTTCTTATTGGTTTGTTTGTATTTCCTTTATTTTGATAACTAATGTATGATTTCATTTTTTCTGTTAACTTTGGAATTTGGTTATTCTTCTTCTTGTTCCTTCAACATCGATGCAAGTTGCTTTACTTTTTTTTTTTTTTTTTTGGTGTTTTTAAATTTTGAAATGCACGCATTAACTCTATTTCGTTTCCCCATAAAATGTTTTGGCATCACCCCATAAGTTTCTTGACATTCCTTTGTTCATGGCTCTTTCTGCATTTCCTTTGGATTTTCTTTCTTGCATTCATTGCTAGTTCGTGACATGTTGTGTTTTCCAACTTTTAGTGTCTGGCTGTATGTCCAATATGAAAGTGATATCTTCCCGTTATCAAACCTTCATGATCATAAGTACACAGGATAGGTTTTGACTTCTCTTCCATGAATTACCCCTGGATTTGGACTCCAGCTCCTGATCTGTGATATATAAAGTTTGTTCTGCCTTTGGGAAGAACATATCATATTGTCCTCAGAGTTGCAATCTTCTCATGGATCGCCAAAGCTCAGGAGGTCTAGAGAGCCAATGTGGACGTCTGTTATTCCTTACCACCTTTCCATCCAGATGATCTGTGCTGTGCTTAACGTGGATATCATAGTCCCCAACAATATTGGATTAAATTCCCCATTTCCATTCCTCTCTGTTCATATGCTACCAATGTTTAGATACAGCCATGTTCTGGTAAATACGTTGGCAGTTCTTCCAGGTTTCTGATGTTTTGATGCTCCATCATGACAAAACACCTTCCGTTCTCTTTTGTCTCTCAAAGGCATAAAATCACTCTAGATGACTTAGGCACAATTACTTTGGCTCTCTTCTACTTGGCAAGAGCAGAACCTACGTTTCCAAATTTCTTCACTTTCAAGCTATGTGTATCTTCATATCTTTTTTTTTTGTTTGTTTGTTTTATTTTATTTTATTTTTTTATTTTTTTGTAATTTCAACCACACCTACAAAATGTTTGTATTGACGGGAGACTTTCGTCCTGAATGCTGAATGAATTATTGCTAGGTAAGAAGTTCACTTTCTCATTTCGGTTGACTTCTGACTTGAATTTTCTGTGCCTTTCCCTTTTATGGTATTTTATTTGGGGATGCTTCATTAGTGCGATTTCTCACTTCTTCCCCCTCTTTCCCGTGTCTTCTCTGTGAGTGTGTTCGTGTGTGTGTGTGCATGTGCGTGTCTTAATGTGTGCGTGGCTGTGTGTGTTTCACACAAAACTTATAATTCAATTTCAAGAGGTAGGAAATGGGTCTCTTAAGGTTAGCAATTCAAACTGATGCCTTGACAACTCACATTCCATCTGTTTCAAGAACATCTGCAAGGAATGTCATCATTTGTCCTCTTCCATAAACACGTATTCTCACAAAACTGCCTTCAAAAAAACACCACATTTTGTGTGCCTCATTAGAATCGTATTGTTTGTCCCTATACTCCTTAATTTTTCGTATGTTTCTTGACTGTCTTCAGTGAGTGAAATCGTCTGTTTTCTTTCTGAGAATGATAGATATGACAGAGCCCAAAGCTCTCTGCAAGCCTGTCACATGAGACATGTGGAAGAATTCATTCTTGCTTAAGTCTCAGTAAGAATTTGCGGTGACATGGAGGACATTGTGATGGTAGTAGTGTCTAATAACCTCGTGCTTGTCTTCAGCCATGAAGGCAAAAGGAAGATGACAACAATAACGGAAGCGGGGTGGAAATTTTCCTGAAGCCTACACAGTAAACTCCACAGAGTAAGAAGTTGGAGGTCACAGAAACTATGGGAGAAGTTTGGAGACATGGCTCATGGGAGATTTTGGTGGTTCATGCATCAGAGGGCAGTGATCCCATGCAAAGGACAAAGGCACAGGAGAACATTGCACACTGGTACCCCACAAGGAACCTGTTTCCCAGTGCAATTGGCTGTGACAACAGAGGGTCTGAGTTCTTGACAACACAATTCTTGAGGGCTGGAGTTTTCAGATCAGCAGGCTTGGCAGAAATCGACTCGAAAGAACACCGTGTTTTTCTTGCAGGGGACACCAACAAACAACCAGGTGCAGACAGCCTGGAGACTATGATCAGAAACAATACCAGGAGATGTATTTGGAGGAGAGTGGGTCCTGGCAGTGCATCCATGAGAGGCAGTGTTTGTGGAAATGATTCAATGGGTGCATAAGAAATGTTTGGCTCTCAAAACAGTCGCAACAGGACAGGATGGTGAGACATTTGCTGCCTACCTTGCCTACACGAAAACCCAACTGTGGAAAACTTGGAGGACTTCCTTCCTCAGTCCAAGATGCTTAGTCCAAGGAGAACACATTCTCCCATAGGGGACAAGAAGAATGCCTTAACCGCATGCTCTCTACTGAACACAGCATTCTGCAGGCCTGCATTCTATTGGTTTGTGGAATGTCTACTTTCATACGCACACCAGATCCTACTAAGTGAAAACTCAGCATATTCAGCCCGGGCCCCAAACACACCAAACGCCAGGTAAGGAGGGCCCTTGCAGTTGACTTGTCTCAAGGACAGGTTCAGCCACACCACAACAGCAGATGGCATGCATCACACACACACACACAGACACACACACACACACACACAAACCGATCATCCCTTAAGGGCCAGCACTTGGTCACTCCCGGATTTCCTCTTCTTAAAGAGATTAACCTCAGGATGGAAAAAGAATGAGCTTTAACAATACTGAGAGGAAGACAGAGACTTATATCCAAGGCAAAGATGGAAGAATCAACTGATGACATGGTAAAAAAAAAACAAGAAAATATCACAGCTAGGCAATCAGAGAGAAACTTCTACATAGAACACGCCCGATGGGGTATAGAAAGCAGCAGCCTGGATAGTTCCTGTACATCAGAAATCATAGAAGATATCAGAGAGTCTCGAAACACAGAGATAAACTGATAAAGATAAACGAACCTAAATAGCTCCTGAGGGGAAGATTGGTAGGAGACTGGATGCAAAGTCCAGGAACATGGCAGAAGTAGACGATCAAAATAGTGACCTGGAAGAACTAGTCTAGAAAATAAGAAAGCAAATTCTAAAAGAAAAGGAAGAATGACTGACATGACAATGAGCTTAGGGAATCATCATCTAAAGGAATTGAAAGAGGTGACTCTTGTAGGAGAAGTAAGAGTGAGTGAAAGAAATAGAGCTGAACATGGATTTGAGAAATCGGGGCTGAAAATGACCCTCATCTGGTAGCACAAACAGAGGTCCACACAGAGGCACAGAGGACTCCCATCACCTTCCACAGGAGCAGAGCACCAGAAGACATAGTGTCATTTTTTCCTGGAAAATCTAAGCATGGACGAATTCACTTTAGCAAATAGATATGGGAGAATACTTTGTCCATAGCCCAGTCACTGACTTCAAGACGAAATGCTATACCAGCTCTCGAAGAAAGCCCGATAGCTCAAGCAACACCAGCCCAGGCCAAAACCCTTATCCCCTGCATTTCTGAACAGTGACTGAGCAGCGGTTCTTGTCTAGAAACACGAGGTTCTCAGAAGTCAATGGTTGTTTTCCAGGATGTGTCAATCAGTTCAGAGGCAGCCTTCAGTTCAACTGATGATTCTAAGGTATTGGCAATGACTGTGGTCTCAGGTTCTCTGCTCAGGGGAAAGTAAGCTTCTCCCTCGCCAGCTCTACCCGCTGATTGTGAACTCTCGGTCTCTCTGTCTAATAAGTGCAAACGCATCGTTTAGGAGATAACAAAAACAAAACCAGGCACAATTATTGACTGGGGGCAGAGGATGATTTATTGAATTTGGACCAAGGTTCTTATGGAGGGCTGCTAGGTATAGAGAACCTCCCACCATCCTAAAATACCAGACCTTCAATCAGAGCTTTGTCTTCCTGGATCTCCTCACCAACCTGAAGCATCCTCTGTGTGTCAAGCTGTACTGACCCCTTGTTGACACATGTTCATTCTCTTCTGGATCCATTATAACATGCCCATCTTCTACAACAGGCACTGTTTGCTTATCACATGACATCATTTGGCTGAGGGTCACGAGAGGTAGAAGGCAGGCTTGTGCTGCCACATCTCCATGCAGTTTTACAGGGGTAGCTGCACCACTCTGAGGGAGTGCTCAAGGTTCTTACACATTCGAATCCTCTTCAATGCGTCCTCTTAGACATACAAGTTGTTTTCCTGAAATGCGCATGGAAGTCTTTCAGATGGCTTCACTTGGGCTATGGGTCCCTTCCAAATTGCTCTCCATTTGCTCCTGTGGACTCCAAGTACATGAGTCCATCCTGGACCTAAGGTTCTACACCTAAGTTAGAAACTCCTTTAATGCATGGTCAGTTTTGAAGAGTGGGAGGCCTTGTTTAGAGCATTTTTGGAGAAGCTTGAGGTACTCGTGTCCTCCCTGTTGAAGACTCCAGACATGTTTTTGGCACGGTTGCGGGTGTTCAGTTTTCTTTCCTTGGGTGGCCCTTCTCCTGTTCAGAATCTCCGTGATGTTTGGGAGGGCCTTATCCTTGTGCTGGGATCAGATTTCCTCCCCTGAGGTTTTGCTTGAGACCTGATTCTTGGCCTTGTGGTTAAGATGGAATGTGGAAGCTTGTCTTTCTCTGGAATCCAGAGGGCTGGTGCTGATAATCATGACCAAACACTATAAATTGGGCCATGTAGATGGTTACTCCGACTCGCTTTACAAACTGCGTTGGTGAAAGACCCAGACAGCTCCAGAGGTTCTGGACGGCCTGGTGTGCTCTTGGCCCACCCAGGACTACTCTAAACAATTGTAGTGATCAGGGGTAATGTAATGAGGAGTGGTTGCTATGAACTCAAAGCATTGTGGCATCACAAATGCTGCCTTCACAAATGCAGCTGTCCCTCTCCCATGACCTTGGTGTCCTAAGGCTTTAGGTAGGAAGCCCCCGAAGGACAGAACAAGAGCCCTCTGAGTCTGATCAAGAACTCAGGTTGTCTTGTGGGTTAGTGTCCCACTTACCTTTTCTGGAAAAAGGGGAAATAAAATGATGTTCACTGTACCATCCTTTATGTCAGCATTTTCCCAGAGACGTTAAGGTGTCCTATTTCCACTAGAATTTCTAGTAATCTCAAGAAACGGTGAGGTTTCATGGGTATCAACAACTCTCCATGGGGTTGGTAATCCTGTGTGTGAGAGCGTCCTTTCTCAGCATCTTTGGCCTAAGGCTCAGTGATGACTAAGGGACGGAAAGTCCCCTTTCGAAGAAAATGGTGAGGGCATAGATATATGGTGCTGTCTGTGGTCTCATCTCTTAGTTTTCTGAAACACACGGCTAATGGTTTAAGGCTCTGTCTACCCGGCTTTCCCTTACACACCTTTGCAAAGTCTTAGAGGAGAGTGTCATTCTGCATCAGGGCTAAACCTAAGGAAGAGGCCAGGACCACACCCGTTGTCATCATTAGTTGTCCTTGTTGCGATAACTGGTATAATCATGTTGACCATATCCCTTTAGTCAGAAGGATAGGTACGGCTAATATCGATGGATTGCAAGGCCCATTCGAGCAGACCTTTGCAGTGAGCTGCAATGCCTTGCAAGGACTAGTGGATTAGGAAGGCTTGGTCCATTTTGGCAAGACAGTATTCCTCGGCCGTCGAAGAGAATGAGCGCCCTGGACCTTGCCTTGACATGAATGTCCCATGCCTGGCTGATGTGAAATGAAAAGGCAAGCAGAAAAAGGGAAATATCATATGGCTTCCCACAATATGTGCCTCCTAAGGAATACCTTGGCGTTTGTCCTGTTCGATAAACACGTATTCTCATAAAACTGCCTTCACACAATCACAATGATTGGGTGCCTCATTAGTGTCGTATTGTTTGTCCCTAAACCACTTACTTTTTAATATGTTTCTTGACTGTCATGAGGGAGTGAAATCATCCGTTTGTTGTCTTTCTGAGAATGATAGATGTGACAAAGCCCAATGCTCTCTGCTACACAGCCACATGAGGCAAGTGGAAGAATTCATTCTTTCTTATGTCTCAGTAAGAATTTTTGGTGACATAGAGGACAGTGAGATCGTAGTAGTGTCTAATAACCTCCTGCTTGTCTTCAGCCAAGAAGGCAACAGGAAGATGACCACAACAACTGCAACAGAGTGGAAATGGATGGGAAACCTACAAGGTAAACTCGACAAAGAGGAAAGGTAGTCGCAGAAACTATGGGAGAAGGTTGGAGACATGGCTTATAGGAGATTTCGTGGTTTATGCATCAGATGGCAGCGATCCCTTGCAAAGGACAAAGGCACAGGAGAGCAAGGCATGCTGGAAAAACACAAGTCACATGTTTCCTAGGGCCATTGGCTGTGACGAGAAGAGGGTCTGAAGGGCACGAGTTCTTGACAGCACAAGGATTGTGTGCTGGAGTTTTCAGATCAGCAGGCTTGGCAGATATAAACTCGAAAGAACTCCATGTTTTTCCTGCATAGGTCACCAACAAGCAACCATGTGCAGACAACCTGGAGACCATGATATGCGACAATACCAGGACACGCAGTGGAAGATGGTGGGTCCTGGCAGTTCATCCATGAGAGGCAGTGTTCGTGGAGTTGTCTCAATGGGGGCATAAAAAATATTGGGCTCCCACACGAGGAGCATCAAGACGGAGCTACAGGCAAATACAGGATGATGAGGACATTAGCTGCCTACTCTGCCCACACGAAATCCCAACCGTGGAACACTTGAGGGACAGACCTCACTCCAAGTTCTTTAGTCCAAGTAGAACGGACTCTCCCATAGGGGATGAGAAGAATGCCTTGACCACATGATCTCTTCTGAATACAGCATTCTGTAGGCCTGCGTTCTGATGAGTTTGTGGAATGTCTCCTTTCACAGGCACACTAGAGCCCACCAAGTTAAACCTCTGCATATTCAGCCCAGGCCCTAAACACACCAGACGGCAGGCAAGGAGAGGCACTGCAGATGGCTGATCTCAAGGACAGCGTCAGCCACAACACAAAAATCAGATGGCATGCATTCCACACACACACACACATGACAAATCTTAAGGGCCCGCCCTTGGTCACTCAATGATCTCCTCTACCTAAATAAATTACCACAGAATAGAAAACAGAATAAGTATTTCGAATACAGAGAGGAGATAGAGAACTAGATCTAATACAAGATGAAAGAATCAATAGATTCCAAGGAAAATAACAAGAAAGGATCACAGCTAGGAAATCATAGTGAAGCTTCAACATATAACACGCCCGATGTGGGTTTGAAAGCAGCGGCCTAGATCCTCCCTATACATCAGAAAACATAGAAGATATTAGAGAGTCTCAAACCACAGAGATAAATCTGATAAAGATAAAAGAACCTAAAGAGCTCCTGAAGAGAAGATTGTAGGAGACTGGATGCAAAGACTGGGAACATGGCAGAAGTAGAGGATCCAATTAGTGAACTGGAAGAACAAGCCTAGAAAATAAGGAAGCAAATTCTAAGAGAGAACGAAGAATGACGAAACATGACAATGAGCTTAGGAAATCATCATCCAAAAGGAAAGGAAATAGGATGTCTATTGTAGGATAAGTAAGGGTGAGAGAAAGAAAAGAGGGCTGAACATGGATTTGAGAATCGGGGCTGTCAATGACCCTCATCTGGGAGCTGAAACAGAGGTCCAGAATTGAGGCACACAGGACTCCCATCACCTTCCACATTAGCAGAGCATCAAAAGACATTTTCCCCCTGTAAAATCTAAGCATGAGGAATTCTCTTTAGGCAAACAGGCATCGGAGAATAGTTCGTCCATAGCCCAGTCACTGACTTCAAGAGGAAAAGCTATACCAGCTCTCAAAGCAGGCAGGATAGCTCAAGCAACACCCGACCAAGCCAAAATCCTTATCCCCTGCATTTCTGAACAATGACAGAGCAGCGGTTCTTGTCTAGAACCAGGAGGTATTGAGAAGTCAAAGGTTGGGGCCCGGGTTGTGTCCATCAGTTCAGAGGCGGCCTTCAGATCAACTCATGATTCCAGTGTCTTGGCTATGACTCTGAATATGACTTTTATTTGACTTTTATGTGACTTTTATATGAATTTTATATGACTATAAATAAATAAAAAATGAATTAAAAAAATAAAAAGATATTTTCTTTACCAAAAGGGATAGCATTGTTTGGGAAAAGAAGATTGCCTTGAAGTTTAACTCTATATGAACATTCGAAAATAAAAATTTAAAAAAAATACACTAGACTAAACTAAACTAATTTTTTTACAAAATTAGAATGCAAATGAAAAAAATGTGTATGTATCCAAATGTTCAGGTTAGAACGTTAATATGGAATTTGATATACTGGACATCTCAATTTGAAGGTATATAGGTTAAAAATTATCTATATAATACAAATCAACCAGAAGAGTGGGAATGAGTTAAAAATAAAAGTTGTGTTAATGAAGTAGCGGTGGTTGTTCTCTTGTAGTCTTTTTTTTTTTTTTCCCTGGTTGGTTTTCTGAGGCAGAGGCCTGTCAGGTGGGTTTCAGTCAATGTTGTTCCCTGATTTAAATTCTCCCACCCCTCTCAAGCGGATGGGCTCTGAGGAATCCTGTTTTTTCAGGTCTTTATTCTTTGGAGGTTTTTATGTTTGTTTAGTTTTTTTTTTTTTTTTTTTTTTTTGCCTTGACTGCTTTTGAAGTATTTTGGAGATGAAAGCAAACTCACCCTGATCTCACTCTCAGAGATAATCCTCAGTCTTCTCACCTGTGGGTGCTGCAGAGCCCATATAAATTCGCCCTTGCCTGCTGCCAGGGCAAATTTTGAGTCGTAGTCCCAGGGAGCACAGAATCTTCTGCTTGTACCCAAACCATTGCATCAGTGTCTGTCTAGGCAGCTCATGACCATCAGAGAGGTTCCAATTGCCATCCCACACTGAGATTTTCATGCTGGCCCTGGCTGGGAGTGCCTGGTCTTTCTCTGTCTAAAAGTTCTGGGCTTGCAAGCACTCTCTCAGGGGAGGGTGTGGGTCACGCATGTCTCAGGCTCTGATAGAAGGATGCGTGTCCGAGAGCATGAGCCTGGGCCTTCACGCACATCTCTCAGGAGAGTGTGTGGGGTGCACACGTGTCTCATGCTCTGATAGTATGGCACGGGTCTAAGCAATGGACTGGGCCTTTGCACACATTTCTCAGGGGATGGTAAGGGGTGCAGGTGTCTCAGGCTCTGTTAGCAAGTCTAATTGCTCTGCTGCTTGGTGAGGCTCCAAGCCCCTAACAGGAGCTGAACCCCACATGATCATGGGTGTGCTGTTGGCTCAGGGACCAAAACATCGTTTTTCCAACACACTCTTTTTGGCTCAGCACCAGTGAATCTGTACTGGGTGTGGGACTTAAGCCCCTGTCCTTAGCTGCCATGATTCACACAATTTGCCTTCAATATCCTTTGCACTTTTTGAATGCTTTCAACCAGAGTCCAAGTAATGCTGGTCCCCAGACGCAGAACACTCTTGTATTGGGGTATTACTTTCCAAAAGGTGGTCTTGCGTGGGTCCCTTGAACTTTTGTTTATTTCAATAACAGTCCAACATTCTCACTCCACTTTACCTGCCCACTGATGACTTCTGCGCTGGCAGAGATCCAGAAATATATAATTCTGATCTCAGGCTGTTTTCATGGGTAATCAGAATTCTTTGGTAGGAAATCACTTCTCTTTGGAGTACAGGTTGAAATGGCACCTCCTCTTACTTGCCCATAATCTTGTCTCCTCTCACATGACACTTATAATAAAATTTCAAGAGATAGGAATTTGGCATTTTATGGATAGCAAATCAATTTCATGTGCATTGAAAACTCACATTCCATCACTTTCAGCCACAATTCCTGCAAATAATGTCCCATTTTGTTCTGTGTTATGAACACGTATTCCCACTAACATGCCTACAAAGAAAGACAAAAGTTTAAGTGTCTGGTTAGAGTAGTATTGCTTGTCCATTTTCCCCTGCTTTTTAACATGTTTCTTTACTACCATGACGGGGTGAAATCATACGTTATTTGTCTTTCTGAGACTCAGAGATGTGACATAGCCCAATGCTCTCCACAACATTGCCACATGAGGCTAGTGGCAAGAATTCATTCTTCCTTATGGCTGGGTAAGAGTCTGTGATGCCTTTGGAAGATAATGAGATGTTAGTAGTCGCTGGGAACTCCAGGCTTGTCATCAGCCATGAACACAACTGGAAGATGACTACATCAACTGTGACTTGTTAGAAATTGACCTGAAGCCTGCAGACCAAACTCTACAGCAAAAGAGAAAAGAAGTCAAAGAGACTATGGGAGAAAATTGGAGACATGGCTTAGGGAGAAGTAGGCGGTGGTGCTTCAGACGGCAGTAAGCCAATGCAAAAGCAAAGGCACAGGAGAGATGAGAACACTGGGAACCCACAGGTAGCGTGTTTCCCAATGCCACTTGCTCTAACCAGCAGCTTATCTGAATGGTACAAGTCCTTGCCAACAAAGGGTGTTGAGTCTGCAGTTTTCATATCATCAGTCTTGGCAGATATTGATTTGAGAGAACACTGTCTTTCTCCTGGAGAGGACACCAACAAACAACCAGGTGCAAACAGCCTGGAAATCATGATCAGAGACAGTACCAGCAGACACAGAAGGAAGATGGTGGTTTCTGGCAGTGTATCTGTGAGAGGCACGGCTCGTGGAGATGATTTGATGGGGGCAAAAGTAATTTGGAGCTCTAGCACAAACAGCATAAAGACCAAACTACTGGCAAAGACAGGACGGTGAGGGCATTAGCTGCCTCACGTACAAAAACGAAGTCTAAACCATGGAACACTGTGGAGACTGTCTTCCTCAGTCCAAGTTGCTTAGCCAAAGGAGAACAGACTCTCCAGTAAGGGACTAGAAGAAAGGCCTTCTACCATGCTCTCTTTAAAACACAGCTTTCTGCAGGAGTTTGTCTATTGAGTTGTTTGAATGTATCCTTTCTTAGGTAAACCAGTGCACACCAAACTATCCACACCATATTCAGCACAGAAACACTAAAATGGCATGCAAGGAGAGACCCTGCAGAAGACTGTCTTAATGTCAGGGGACAGCCACAACACAACAACAGAGGGAATGCACCCGAGATTTCCTCAATGGCCAGACCTTGGCCACCCAATGATTTTTACTTCCTAAAGGCATTACCCTAAGGGTAGAAAACAGAATGGGCTTTGTCAATAGGGAGTAGAAGACAGAGACCTGGATCCAATGCAAAGATGGAAGACTCAATTGATGCTGAGGAAAAGAATTAGAAATGATCATAGCCAGGCAATCAATGTTAAACCTTTAAATGTAACAAGCCCGATGAAGGATTGAAAGCAATATCCAGAATACTCACTGTACATAGAAAAAGACAGAAGACATCAGGGAGTCTCCTACCACAGAGATAAAAGTGATAAAAAATAAAATCTAGGGTCTCTGATAATAGGATTGGTAGCAGACTGGTTGCAAGGCCAAGAAGCTGGCAGACTCAGAGGATACAATTAGTGATGTGGTAGAAAAATACTGGAAAATAATGGAAGGTAAGTGAAAGAGAAAAGGGAGAATGATGGAACCTGACAATAAGCTTATGGAAATCATCAACTCCAAGGGAAAAAAAAAGAGGTGCCTATTCTTGCACACCTAGGAGTGAAAGAATAAGGAAGGCCAAATATTTCTTTGAGAAATCAGAGCTGAAAATGTCCCTGATCTTGGAGTAGAAACAGAGCTCCATATTAAGAGGCACAGAGTACTCCCATCACCATCAACAGATTCAGAGCAATACAATACAGTGCCATTCACCCTGCAAAAGATAGCAAGGGAGTTATTCTCGTAATGCAAAAATGTGTGCGAGAGTAGTTTGTCCATAGCCAAGTCACTGACTTCAAGGCGACCAGTTATACCTGCTCTCAAAGCAGGTCGGATAGAACAATCAACACCAGTCCAAGCCAAAATGCGTATCCCCTGAATTTCTGAACAACGACAGAGCAATGATTCTGTCTAGAACTCTGAGGTATGAAGAAGACAAAGATTGGGTCCTGGGGTGTGTCCATCAGTTCAGAAACGGCCTTCAGCTCAGCTCATGATACCAAGGTCATGGCCTTGTCTCTGGTCTCAAGTACCCTGTTCAAGGGCAACTCTGATTCCCCACCACACCTTCAACCCGTGAGTGTGATCTTTCTGTTTCTCTCTCAAGTATGTTCATGTATATTGTTAGACCTAAATAAATTTTTAAAAGTTTACAATGATTTACTAGGGCCAGAGTATTGTTTATTTAATTTGGATCTATGTCCCTATGGAATGCAGGCAGGTACAGAGCACCTCCCACTATATTAAAGTGCCAGGCATTCACTCTGTGCTCCCTTTTCCATTCTCCTGTTCTTTGTCTTCATGTACCTCCTAATCAACATGTATAACCCACTGTTTGTCCCAGTATAGTGGCCCTTTGTTGTCACATTGTTCATCCTCTTTACATTAGAACATGCCCATCTTCTGCAAGAAGCACCATTTAGTTATTACCTGAAACCATTTGGGGGATGGTAATGAGAACTTTAAGGCAGGTTTGTGCTGCCATATCTTAATTCAGTTCTGCAGAGGGTAGCTACACCACCCTGTGGGCATGCTCAAGGTTCTGCAACATTCGAGTCCTCTTCCATTTGTCTTTTGTAGATACACGTTTTTATCTTGAAACGAGCAAGAGTGTCATTCAGATGGCTTCCCTTGTGCTATAGGTCTCCTCCAACATGCTTCATGCTTGCTCCTGTAGACTCCAAGTAAATGAGTCCATCCTGGGACTCAGGTTCTAGGGTGTAGAGTCTGACTTTGGTGCTTGTTCAGTTTTGAAGATTGGGAGGCCCTATGTCATGATTTCTTGAAATGTTAGAGGAACTCATATCCTTGCTATTGTAGACTCCAGACATAACTTTGGCAGGGATGTTGGTGTTCCCTATGAGATTTCCTTGGGTGGCACTTTTCCTGGTCAGAAGCGCCCTGATTGGGAGGGAGGACCATAACATATGCAGGACATGGATTTCATCCGCTGTCTCTTTTTTGAGACATGATTCTTTCTTGGCCTTTTGTGGGTAAGATGGATTGGGGGATACTTTTCTTTCTCCGGAGTCCAGATGGCTTTTGTAACTGTCACGACAATAGACTACAAAATTGGCCATGGAGAATGCTACACTGACTCGCTTCTCAAACTGACTTGGTGAGAGACCCAGGCGGCTACAGTATTTGGGGGAGCTGTGGATCCTCTTGGTCCATTCATGACTACAACATCCAAGTGTAGATCAGGCGTGGTTTGGGGAGGAGGGGTTGCTATGACCTCAAAGCTTTGTGAAATCAGAGAAGCTGCCTTAACTGAAGCAGCAGTCCCTCTATCATAACCTTTGAGTCCTTTGGCTTTAGGTAGGAAGCCAGGGAAGGGCTAAAAAGAGCCCTGAGCCTGATCAAGAACTCAGGTTGTCTATGAGTAATTTCCACTTCCCCTTTCTAGACAAATAGAAAAGAAAATGATGTAAAGCATACTTTTTTTTTTTTTAGGCCAACATTTCTCCAGAGATGGCAAGGTTTTACTATTTCCACTGCAATTTCTAGAGATCTCAATAAACAGTGAGGCCCTGGGTATCATCAGCTCTCTGTGATGTTTGTCATCCTGTAGGTATCAGAGTCCTTGCTCAGCATCTTTTACCTATGGGTCAGTAATGACTAAGGGACGGGAAGTCCCTTTTCAAGGTTAAATGTTAGAATATGTATGTATTATGCTGTCTGTGTCCTCATCTCCTCGTGTTAAGAAACACTATTCATAAGGGATTAGGGCTCTGTCTACCTGGCTTTACCTTGGACAGCTTTTCAAATGCTTCAAGAAGATTGACATTCTGCATGATAACTAACCCTTAAGGAAGGACCCGTGAGAGCACTCCTTGTCATCTTAGTTAACTCTACCTACTGTGGTAATGGGTATAGCCATGTTGACTACTTCTCCTTAATCAGAGTTAAAAGAACGGCTTATATGGATGGCCTGCAAGGCCCAATAGATCAGAACTGTGGATTGAGTTGCATTGCCCTCACAAGGACTATTGGATAAAGAAGGTGCAGTCCACATTGGCAACAGAGTATTCCTCAGCCATCAGAGAGGATGAACCCCTGGTACTTGCATTGACATGAATTTCACAGGATGCCAAATGAAAAAGGCAAGCAGACAAAGGGAAATATAATATGGCTTCTCTCATATGTGCCCCAGGATGAATACCATGGGCCTTAGTAGAAAGAAGGGGAGATGGAAGGGGAAGAAGTCACAGAAGGAGACAAACCAGAAGTGACTCAGTACTCTGGGTTACAGAAAAGGAAGACATGCAGGAAATGAGGGAACTGGCTAATGGGTGTTGAGGAGTTGTGGAACATCTTAGAGTTTTAGGATGAACTCTAGGTCATATATGGAACTAAAGCATCCGTGAATACTTGTCAAAATCGAATGATGGATGATAGGCCTATTTCCTCAACAGAACAAAAAATTAAAATAAAAACAAACTGGCCCTTTCAAAAGCAGGTAAAAATAGACAGAGAAAAAGAAAAATTATATTTGTATTATCTTTACTTATGAAAATGGCATGGAATTTGTTTCCTATAATGTCCTTATCTGAATTGGGTGTTCATACTTGTAAATTACAGTCTACCCGCCTCCTCCATTTGTGGATTTGATGAGAAGAAACGACATTGCCTTCATCAAATGTCTAGAAATGTTGACCAGAAAAATGATTTGGATTGACCTTCTGTGTGTTGGGAGGTGTTGGATTACTGCTTCAAACGCTTTAGTCACTACTAGAGAGCTAAGGTTTGGTAGGGTTCCTGATTTAATATGTGTTCCTGATTTGATATGTGTCTTGGAATTTAGCCTTTTCTTCAGTGTTGGAATTTTATCCTTTTTCTCAGTTTGGATTTGCTGGAATAATTGTGTAGATGTGTCATTTCGGGTATTTTTTTTCCTTTCTATCAGTTTTCATATGATCTCATAATTTCATCTGTTTGCTAGTCGCCCTGTTTAATCCAGGTAATGGCTATTCCTGTTTCTTAAAGTTTTCAAAACTGACAATTGAGTTCTCCAGATTTTTTTCTATTGTTTTGTTTGTATTTCTTTTATTCCAATGATCATATATATTATCTCTCTTTTTCTGTTCACTTTGGATTCCATTTGATCTTTTTCTAGTTCCTTATGCTTTCGGTTAGGTTGCTTTTATTTGGTGCTTTGAATTTTTTGAAATAAACACATTTAGCCCTATATTCTTTCCCCAAAGAATGTTTTGGCATCATCTCATAAGTTTCTTTACTTTCCTTTGTTGAAAGTACTTTATGACTTTCCTTTTGATTGTCCTTCTTTGAGGCACTGATAGTTTGGGAGTGTTTGTGTGTTCCACCTATTAGTGTGTGGCTGTGTTTCCATTCATAAGTGATTTCTTTCCTTTTTCATATCTTTGTCGTCATAAGTATACAAGAAAGGATATGAATTCTCTTCTATTAATTATTACTGGGTTTTTACTTCTGCACAGGATCTGATAGACAATGTTAGGTCTGCCCTTGGGAAGAACTTCTATTATGGTTCTCCGAGACACAATCTCATGCATGTTTCTCCTATGCTCAGGTGGTCTAGAGAGCCCATGATGACGTCTGTTATTCCTTCCCACCTATCCCTCTGCTTGATTTGTCCTGTGCTAAAAGTGGATATCATCGTCCTCAAAATATTGGATTGTAGTCCCCAACTCCCTTATGTTCTGTTAATATGCTTCCAACATTTAAATACAACCAAGTTGGTGGTGTATCTGTTGGCAATTCTTCCAATTTTCTGAAGTTATGATGCTCAATCAAGACAAAACACCTTCTGGTAATATTATGTCTCTTGAAGGCATAAAATTTCTCTATCTGCCATAGGCACCAATGGATTGGTTCTCTTATCTTTGCCAATTGCACTACCTATGTTTTCCCAAATCCATAACTTCCAAGCTATTGTATCTTTATAGTCGAAGGATCTCCTATGGCTAACATAAGGTCGAGCTGGTTTTGTTTTGTTTGTTTGTCTGTTTGTTTGTTTTCTTGTTGGTCTTTTTTGCCTTTTTTTTCAATTTTCATCCTTCCAACAACGTGTTTATAGGAATAGGAGTATTTAGTCCTGAATACTTCAACTAATTATTGATGGGTACAGACTTAACTTTCTCATTTTCGTTGTTTTTTTGACTTGGATTCTCAGTGCCTTTTCCATTTATGGTATTTTCCTTTGAATTTGCTTCCTTCAGTGCGATTCCTCCCATCTTCCCCATCTTTTGTGTGTCTTATTTGTGTGTGTATGTGTGTGTGTATGTTGTCTGTGTGTTTCACATAACAATTATAATGAAATATGAGTTATATTTCTTTTTTACAGATAGCAATTCAATTTTATATGCCTTGAAAACTCACATTCCATCACTTTCAGCCACATTTCCTGCAAGGAATATCCCATTAGGTCCTCTTTTATAAACACATATTCTCACTAACTTGCCTTCAAAAAAACACCAAATTTTAAGAGCCTGGTTAGAGTAGTATTGTTTGTCCCCTTTTCCCTTGCATATTCACATGCTTCTTGACTAGCATGAGAGAGCAAAATCATATGTTATTTGTCTTTCTGAGACTGATAGATATGGCATAGCCCTATGCTTTCCACAATTATGCTCCATGAGGCAAGTGGAAAGAATTCATTCTTGCTTATGGCTGGGCAAGAGTCCGTGGTGCTTTTGGAGGACAGTGAGATTTTAGTAGTGTCTGGGAACTCCAGGCTTGTCTTTAGCCAGCAACAAAACTAAAAGATTACTATATCAAGTGCAACATGGAGGAAATTGACCTGAAGCCTACAAAGTAAATGCCACAGCAAAAGATAAAAGAAGTCGCAGAGACTTTGGGAGAAGACTAGAGACGTGATTAGGGGAGACAGGGGATTGGTGCTTCAGAGGGCAGTGAGATAATCCAAAGAAAGAAGGCACAGGAGAGTGCACACTTGGAACCCAAAAGGAGCATGCATCCTTATGCCAGTGGTTTCGACCAGCAGATAGTCTGAATGGCACGAGATTTTGCTAACAAATGGTCTTGAGTCCAGAGTATTTACATAATTAGAATTGGAAGACATCGACTCTAGAGAACACTGTGTTTATCATGGAGAGTACCTCAACAAGCAACCATGTGCAGACAGCCTGGAAACCATGATCAGAAACAATCAGAGGAGACACAGTGGGAAGAGAGTGGGTTCTGGCAGCATATCCGTGAGAAGCAGTGTTTATGGAGATGACTCGATGGGAGTACACGAAATTTTGGGCTCTCATACCAGCAGCATGAAATGGAGGTACTGGCCAAAGACAGGATGGTGATGACATTAGCTGCCGAAACTGCAAACATGAAGTCCTGACCATGAAAAAGAGGGGGTACTGCCGTCCTCAGACCAAGTATCTTTTTCCCAGAATAGAATCTCCCATAGGGGGCTAGAAGAAAGCCCTGCCCACATGATTTCTCCTGACCACAGCATTCTATATGTCTTCATTCTATTGTTTTGGTTGAAAGTCTCATTTCACTGGCACACCAGAGCCCACGATGCTAAACCTCACCATATTCATCCATACACAAAACACTCCAAATGACAGGCAAGTAGAGCCTCTTCAGATAACTGGTTTCAAGGATTGGGTACAGCCACAAAACAACAGCAGAAGGCATGCATGCTACACAAATCTGAGACTCCCACAAAGGCCAGACCTTTGGCACTCCATGATCTCGTCATCTTAAAGAATTTACTCCCAGGGTAGAAAAAAGAAAGGACTTTTTGAATAAAGAGAAGAAGACAGAGACCTAGATCCAATGCAAAGATGAAAGAATCATTTGACAACAAGGAAAAGAACAAGAAATGATCCTGTCTAGGCAATCAAAGTGAAACGTCTACATGGAACACACACGGATATGCAGCCAGCATACTCACTGTACATCAGAAAAACACAGAAGACATCAGGGAGTCTCCAACCACAGAGATAAAAGTGATTTAAATAATAACATGAGGAGTCCCTGATGAAAAGCTTAGAAACAAACGGGATGCAAAGGCCAGGAAGGTGGCAGAAGCAGAGGATCAAATTGGTAATCTAGAATACAAATACTGGAAAATACAGAAGCAAATCCAGAGAAAGAAAAATGAATGGTGGAACTTGACTATGAGCTTAGGGAAGTCATCAACTTCTCAGAAAGTAAAGAGGTGCCTAATTTAAGAGAACTAGGAGTGAGAGAGAAAAAAGAGTGCTGAACATGTCTTTTAGAAATCAGAGCTGAAAAGGTTCCTCATCTGAGAGCAGAAACAGAGATCCAGATTCAGAGACACATAAGTCTTCCATCTACGTCAACAGAAGCAGTGCATCACAAGACATAGTGTCATTCCCCCCTGCAAAATATAGCAAGGGAGGAATTCTTTTAACCGAAATATGCTCGGGAGAATAGTTTGTTCATAGCCAAGTCACGGTCTTCAAGAAGACAAGATATACCCATTCTTGAATGAGGTTGGATAGAGCATGCAACACCAGCCCAAGGGAAAATCTGTATCCCCTGCATTTCTATACAATGACAGAGCACTGGTTCTAGTCTAGAAATAGGATGTATGAAGAAGACAAGGATTAGGTCCTGTGGTGTGTCCATCAGTACAGAGGCCGCCTTCAGCTCAACTCATGAGCCCAGGGTCATGGAATCGACTCTGGTCTCAGGTTCCCTGCTCTGGGGCAAGTCAGCTTCACCCTCTCCAGCTCCATCCCCTATTGTGATCTCCCTGTCTGTTGGTCGTATACATGCATGCCGATTTTTTGGCAAAAAACAAAAACAAATAAACAAACAAAAAACAGTGTACAAGTATTGACTGGGGCCAGAGGATGGTTTATTTAATTTGGATTTAGGTTCCTAAAGAATGAAGCCAGGTACAGAGCAACTCCCACCATCCTGAAATGCCAGACCGTCACTCTGAGCCCCCCTGTTCATTCTGTTATTCTTTGTCCTCCTGTATCTCCTCACCAACCTGTAGCATTTGCTGTCTGTCCCGCTCTAGTGTCCCTTTGTTTTCACATTGTTCATCCTCTCCTGGTTCCATTAGAACATGCCCATTTTCCGAAAGAGGCACTGTTTGTTTATCGCATAAACAATTTGGGGGATGGTCATGAGAGGGTTAAGGCAGGCTTGTGCTGCCACATATCCATTCAACTACCCAGAGGGCAGATGCACCAACCTGTTGGAAAGCTCAAGGTTCTGCAACATCAAATTCTCATCCTTGCTTCCTTTTGGGGATACATGTTGTCATCCTGAAACGTGCACGAAAGTCTTTCAAATGATTTCACTTGGGTTATGGGTCTCTTCCAACAAGCTCTGCGCTTGCTCCTGTGGACTCCAAGTACATGAGTCCAAACTGGGCCTCAGGTTCTCGGGTGTAGGGTCTGCCCTTGTGCTTGGTCACTTTTGAAGATTGGGAGACCGTTTTGGCACGGTGTCTGGAGACACTAGGTTTACTCGTTTCCTCACTGTTGAAGACTCCAGACGTGTCTTTGGCATGGTTTTGGGTGTTCCCTGGGAATTTTACTTGATGGCACTTTTACTGGTCAGAAGCTCCCTGATTGAGTGGGAGGACCATAGACATGTGCGGGCGTGGAGTTCCACCCCTGAGTCATTGATTGACGACTGAATCTTTTTTGTCCTACCATGGGTAAGATGGAATGGTGGATTCTTGCCTTTCTCCAGTGTCCAGAGGCTGGCGGTGATAGTCATGCCTAAAGACTACGAATTCGACCATGGAAAACATGACACCGATTCACTTCACAACTGCCTTCGTGAGAGATCCAGGCAGATCCTGCGGTCTGGGAGGGATTGGGATCCCCTAAGCCCACCCATGACCACTCCATCCTAGGATAGTGATCAGGGGTGTGTTGAAAAGGAGTGGTTGCTTTGATTTCAAACCTTGGTGACATCACAGAAGTTGGATTCACTGAAACAGCAGTCCCTCTCTCATGACATTTGAGTCCTATGGCTTTAGGTACTAAGACCCAGGAAGGACAGAAAAAGAGCCCTCTTAGATTAGTCAAGAACTTACGTTGCCTTGTGTGTTAATTTCCCACGTCCCCTTTGTATACAAAGAAATGAGAAATGATGTTAGGTGTAGCATCATTTAGACTAACATTTCTCCAGAGATGGCAAAGTTTTGCTATTTCCAATACAATTTCTAGAGATCTCAAGAAACAGTGAGGCATCTTGGGTATTATCAGCTCTCAGAGGTATGTCATCATGTGGGTGATAGTCCTTTCCCAGCGTCTTTTCCTTATGTGTCAGAAAAGACTGACCCATACAGAAAGTCCCTTCTCTATCATTTTACTGGTCAACATTTCTAGACATTTAAGGAAGACAATGTCGTGTCTTCTCATTGATTCCAGAAATGGAGGACTCAGTTTGACTCTAATTTCATGTCATTTTAATAAGTATAGATAATAAAATATAATTATTTCCTTTTCACTGTAGGTCTTCAACTGCTTTTGAAAGGGCCAGTTTTTTTTATTGTTGTTTATTTGTTTGTTTGTTTTTTAGAATTGTTGATTTATTTTATTGTACATCCAAAACTAATATAACACTGTATATCAATTATATTTAAATAAAAACAACAAAAATAAAATGGGAAGGTATACAAGAGTTTTTGGTACGCAGAATTTTTTTTTTTTATTTAAGTTACCAGTTTATTGTTTACTTTCTTTTTTTTTTTAATTTCTTTTCAGTGTGGCGTTTTTTATTGTTTTTGCACTACACCAAGTGCTCGATGCAATCCATGCCCTCTCTAATACCCACCAGCTAGTATTCCCAATTACCCATCCCACACCCATTCAAAACCCTCAGATTGGTTTTCAGAGTACATAGTCTCTCATGGTTCACCTTCCCCCCAATTTACCTCAATTCCCTTCTCCCCTACATCCTCCCTTGTTCTCCATGTTATTTGTGATGCTCCACAAATAAGTGAAACCATATATAATTGACTCTCTCTGCTTAATTGTCTCCAGCATAATCCCTTCCTGTCCTGTCCATGGTATTTCAATAGTTGTGTATTCATCCTTTCTGATGGAGGCATAATACTCCACAGTCCATATGGACTACATCTTCCTTATCCATTTGTCCATCTTGTTTCTTTCCACAGTTTGACAACCGTGGCCATTGCTTCTATAAACATTGTGGTACAAACGGGACTTCTTTTCACTACATCTGTGCCATTGGGGTAAATACCAAATAGTGTAATGGCAGGGTAATATGGATTTTCATTTTTAATTTCTTGAGGAATCTCCACACTGTTTTCCAAACTGGCTGCACCAACTAGCCCCCTGAGGGCTAGTGATGATGAACATTTCTTCATGTGTCCGATAGTCATTTGTAGGTCTTCTTTGGAGAAGTGTCTGTTCGTATATTCTGCCCATTTTTTACATGATTGTCTGCTATGTATATGTTGAGTTTGAGGAGTTCTTTATAGATCCTGGATATCAACCTTTTATCTGTATTCTCATTTGCAAATAGCTTCTCCCATTCCGTAGATTTCCTCTTTGTTTGTTGACTGCTTCTATTGCTGTGCAGAAGCTTTTGATTTTGATAAAGTCCAAAAAGTTCATGTTTACTTTTGTTTCCTTTGCCTTTGGAGACATATCTTGAAAGAAGTTGCTGTGGCTGATATCGAAGAGATTACTGCCTATGTTTTCCTCTAGGATCTGATTGATTCCTGTCTCACGTTGAGGTCTTTTATCCATTTTGAGCTTACTTTGGTGTAAGAGAATGGTCGATTTTCATTCTTCTACAAATGGATGTCCAGTTTTCCCAGCACCATTTATTTATTGAAAAGACTGTCTTTTTTCCACTGTAGTTTTTTGCCTGTTTTGACGAAGATTATTTGCCCATAGAGTTGAGGGTCCATACATGGGCTATCATCTTTATTCCACTCGTCTATGTGTCCGTTTTTATGCCAGAACAATGCTGTTTTGGTGATCACAACTTTGTAGTAAATCTTGATATAAGGTAGGCAATGCCCCAGTTTTATGTTTGTTTTTCAACATTTCTTTAGAAATTCTGGGTCTCTTCTGATTCTATACAAATTTTAGGATTATTTGCTCCAGCTCCTTGAAAAATACCGGTGGAATTTTGATAGGAATGGCATTAAAACGATAGATTGCTCTAGGCAGTATAGACCTTTTGACAATGTTTTTTCTTCCAATGCGAGATCATGGAATGATCTTCCTTTTTTGTGTGTGTCTTCTTCAATTTTTTTAATGCATGTTCTGTAGTTCCTCAAGTACAGCTCCTTTACCTTTTCAGTTAGGTTTATTCCCAGATATCTTATAGTTCTTGGTGCTATAGTAAATGGAATCTATTCTCTAATTTTCCTTTATGCATTTTCAATGTTAGTGTATAGAAATCCACTGAATTCCAGACATGACATTGTATCCTGCCATGTAGCTAAATTGTTGTATGAGTTCTAGACATTTGGGGATAGAGTCTTTGGGGCTTTCCATATAAAGAATCATGTCATCTGCAAAGCGAGAAATTTTGACTTCTTCATTGCCAATTTAAATACCTTTTATTTCTCTTTGTCAGATATCAGTAGATAAAAAGGGGGAAAGAGCCACCAGAGTCTACCGATTGGAAAGTAATGCCCCAATACAAGAGTGCCCTGTGTCTTGGGACCATCATTAACTTGGACTCATGTTGAAAGTACTCAAAAACAGCAAAGGATCACGGGGTTAAACTGACAATTGAGGCGGCTAAGGACAGGGGCTTATGTCCCGGAACAAGTTTAGAAATTTCTGGTGCTGAGCTAAAAAGAGTGTGGCAGATTAACCAGCTCTTTGTTCCTGATCCACCAGTGCACCTGAGGTGTGTTGTGTCCAGTTTCTTTAAGGGGTGGGAGCCACAGCATACAGCAAATTGCCGAGCCTTGCCTGAGACACGTGCACCCCTCACCTTCCCATGCCTGAAGGCCCAGCTTGGTGCTCTTAAACCCTTGACATACTATCAGTGCCTGAGAGGCGCCTGTGACCCACATCCTCCCCTATGAAAGGTGTCACATGCCCCGTGCTCTTAGACCCAGAAAGACCAGGTGCTCCAAGACCAGGCCAGTGGGAAAATCTCAGTGCAATCACTTCTTGGAACCACTCTGGTGGTCTGGAGCTGCCCACACTGCTGCTGATGTTTTCAGTAAAAGCAAAAAGATCCTGCATCCCCTGGGACCGTAACTCAATAGAAGCACTGCCATTGGCCAAAAGGAATTTATATGTGCCCTGCAGAACCTACAGAGGAGCAAATAGAGGCTTCTCTCTGTCAGGAAGTTCAGGCTGCAGTTTACTTTCCTCTAAAACTCCAAGAACCATGAAAAGCAGTCAAGGCAAGAGAGAAAAAGTGAACAAATATAAAAACCTCCAGAAAACAAAAGCCTGAAAAAACCGGTTTCCTCAGAGCCCACCCCCATGAGCAGGGAGGGAGGACTTAAATCAGGTAACATCATTGACTGAAAACACACGTGGCAGGCCCTTCCCTCAGAAATAAAACCAGCAAAGTAAAAAATTAAAAGACTACAAGAGAACAACCACCACTATTTCATAGATACAGCTTTAATTTAAATTCATTCCCAATATTCTTTTTTTATATAGATTTTTTAATTATTTTTTTTATTTTTAGCATAACAGTATTCATTATTTTTGCACAACACCCAGTGCCCCATGCAATCCATTCCCTCTATAATAGCCAACACTTGGTAGCCGGACCTCCCACACCCCCGCTGCTGCAAAATCCTCAGATTGATTTTCAGAGTCCATAGTCTCTCATGGTTCACCTCCCCTTCCAATATCCTCCATCTCCCTTCTCCTCTCTATCTCCTCATGTCCTCCATGATATATGTGATGCTCCACAAAGAAGTCAAACCATAGGATGATTGACTCTCTCTGCTTGACTTGATTCATTCAGCATAATCTCTTCCAGTCCCATCTATATTGCTACAAAAGTTGAGTATTTGTACTTTCTGATGGAGGCATAATAGTCCAGGACCACATCTTCCTTATCCATTCGTCCATGGAAGGGCATCTTGGTTCTTTCCACAGTTGGGTGACCGTGGCCAATGCTGCTATAAACATTGGGGTAGAAATGGCCCTTATTTTCACTACATCTGTATCTTTGGGGTAAATACCCAGTATCGCAATTGCACGGTAATAGGGAAGTTCTATTTTTAATTTCTTGAGGAATCTCCATACTGTTCTCCAAAGTGGCTGCATCAACTTGCATTCCCACCAACAGTGGAAGAGGGTTCCCCATTCTCCACATCCTTTACAACACATGTTGTTTCCTGTCTTGCTAATTTTGGCCATTCTAACTGGTGTAAGGTGATTTCTCAATGTGGTTTTCATTTGAATCTCCCTGATGTCTAGTGATGATGAACATTTTTTCATGTGTCTGATAACCATTTGTATGTCTTCATTGGAGAAGTGTCTGTTCATATCTTCTGCCATTTTTTGATATGATTGTCTGTTTTGTGTCTGTTGAGTTTTAAGAGTTCATTATAGATCCTGGATATCAATCTTTTGTCTGTACTGTCATTTGCAGAAAACTTCTCCGATTCCGTGGGTTGCCTCTTTGTTTGTTGACTGTTTCTTTTGCTGTGAAGAAGCTTTTGATTTTGATGAAGTTGCAAAAGTTTATATTTGCTTTTGTTTCCTTTGCCTTTGGAGACATATCTTGAAAGAAGTTGTTGTGGCTGATATTGAAGAGATTACTGTTTATGATTTCCTGTAATATTTTGATGGATTTCTGTCTCACATTAAGGTCTTTAATCCATTTTGAGTTTATCTTTGTGTACGGTGTAAGATAATGGTCCCATTTGATTCTCCTACATATAGCTGCCCAGTTGTCCCAGCACCATTTATTGAAGTGATAGTCTTTTTTTCTATTGTATATATATTTTTTACCTTGTCAAAGATTAATTGACCATAGAGTTGAGGGTCCATATCCGATCTCTACTCTCTTCCACTTGTCTATGTGTCTGTTTTTATGCCAGTACCATGCTGTCTTGGTGATCACAGCTTTGTAGTAATGTTGGAAATCAGGTAACGTAATGCCTCCCATTTTATTTTTGTTTTTCAACATTTCCTTAGCAATTCTGGGTCTCTTCTAAGTCCATACAAATTTTAGCATTATTTGCTCCGGCTCTTTGAAGAGTATCAGTGGAATTTTTATCAGAATAGCATTAAAAGTATAGATTGCTCTAGGCAGTATAGACATTTTAGCAATGTTTATTCTTCTGATCCAAGAACATGGAATGTTCTTCCATCTTTTTGTGTCTTTTTCAAATGCTTTCATAAGTGTTCTGTAGTTCCTCGAGTACACATACTTTACCTCTTTCGTTAGTTTTATCCCCAGGTATCTTATGGTTCTTTGTGCTGTAGTAAATAGAATCAATTCTCTAATTTACCTTTCTTTATTTTCATTAGTAGTGTACAAGACAGCCACTGATTTCTGTAGAGTGACTTTGAATCCTGCCACTTTGCTGAATAGTATGAGTTCTAGTAGTTTGGGGGTGGAGTATTTTGGGTTTTCCATATAAAGAATAATGTCATTTGCAAAGAGAGAGGTTTGACTTCTTCATACCAATTTGGATACCTTTTATTTTTCTTTATTTTCTGATTGATATTGCTAGGACTTTTAATACTATGTTGAACAAGAGTGGTGAGAGTGGGCATCCTTGTCGTGTTCTTTATCTGAATGGGAAGGCTGCAAGCTTTTTCCCATTGAGGATAATATTCACTGTGGGTCTTTCATAGATATATTTTATGAAGATCAGGAATGTTCCCTCTAATCCTATATTTAGAAGCATTTTAATTTGGAATGGGTGCTGGATTTTGTTCAATGCTTTTTCTGCATCAATTGAAAGGACCATGTGGTTCTTGTCTCTTGTCATATTAATTTTTTCTATGACATTGATTGATTAGCGAATGTTGAACCATCCTTGTAGCCCAGGGATGAATCTAACCTGGTCATGGTGGATAATCTTTTTAATGTCCTGTTGGATCCTGTTTGCTAGGATCTTGTTGAGAATCTTAGCATCAATATTTATCAGTGATATTGGTCTGAAATTCTTTCTGGTAGGGTCTTTGCCTGGTTTGGGGATCTGGGTAATGCTGCCTTCAAAAAGAGTCTGGAAGTTTTCCTTCTGCTTCAGTTTTTTTTTTTTTTTAAACAGCTTCAGGAGAATATGTGTTATTTCTTCTTTGAAAATTTGTTAGAATTCTTCAGGGAATCCATCAAGTCCTTGACTCTTGTTTTTTGGGAGGTTTTTGATCACCACTTAAATCTCGTTACTAGATATCGGTCTATACATGTTGTCAATTTCTTCCTGGTGCAATTTCAGAGTGTATAGTTTTCCAGGAATGCATCCATTTCATTTGGTTGCTTAGCTTATTGTCATTTAACTGTTGATAATGACTTATGAAGATTGTTTCTACTTCCTTGGTTTTCGTTGTGATCTCTCCCTTTTTATTCATAATTTTATGAATTTGATCTTTCTCTATTTTCATTTGGATTAGTGTCACCAATGATTTATCGATCTTATTTATTATTTCAAAAAACAAGCTTCTAGTTTCATTGAAACATTCTACTGTATCTCTGGTTTCTAACTCATTGATCTCAGCTCTAATCTTGATTATTTCTCTTCTTATGTGTGGAGTTTGTTTTATTTGTTATTGATTCTCCAGTTCTTTAAGGTGTACAGACTGTTGGTGTGTTCTGGATTTTTCAATTTTTTGAGGGATGCTTGGATGGTTATATATTTCCACCTTAGAATCCTTTTTGCTGTATTAACATATTTATCATCACAGTGAGATGTCCAGAACATCTAATCATATAATAACCTTCTAATCTGAACTTTTGGTATATACACCTGTGTTCTCTTTCTCATTTTTTCTTTTTCTTTTTCTTTTTTTTAAATTTGAGGTTAGTTTAGTCCAGTTTTTTTCTTTATAATTTTTATTTTCTAATATTCATATAGAGTTTAACATTATGGCAATCCCCTTTCTCCAATCAATGCTACCCCTCTAGGTAAACCAATTTTTAAACCCACTATATCTTAGATAAGTTGAGTTTTTTTTTTTAACAAAGATGTCAAGATACATCCAGGAAGAATCAACACAGTCTTCTTCGCCCACATTGAGAACTTATAACCACACTCACATCATGTTTCTCTGCCAAAGTTTTCATGTTTTCTTGTTTGTACTAATAATATATAATCTTACATTTGGGGTTCTTTTCGCCGGGTTTCTTTTTTTATTTGCTTATAATTTTATCAGTTTTTTGTTTGTCTGTTTCTGTTTGTATACTTCACAAATTTTCCTTGTGGCCCATTGTGGCTGAACCTTCTCTTTTATCTTTTTATCTCTCTCTATTCTTTCTCTTTTCATTTTTCTCTGGTTATGGTCGGGAATCCTATTGCACAAAAGCATCCCAGGGTGTACTTTCACTACAACATGGTCGATACATCCACCTGCATCCGTTCAGTCATCTCTCACAAAAATGACTTGGAGGAGGAATGCACAACAGAAGAAAAATGGATGGGCCTTCTGCAACTGACCTAATGGCTATCAACATATTCAGTATGATGGAAAGATTATTCCGGCTCACAATAGCTAGGTTGCAGAAAGCCATGCATGATCAAACAAAATTGATTAGAGCAGAACTGAATTCCACCAGGGATGACATTCACAATGTAAGGGCAGAATTAAACCACCAGGGCTGAGGTTCACAATGCTCTCAATCAGTTCCAATCTAATCTAAATTCTCTAAAAGCTAGGGTAACCACACAATAAGATAGAATTAATGATCTGTAGAAAAAACAGACAGAGAAAGTATCAGGAGGAAGTCTGGCACAAATTAAGAAGCTACAAAAACAGAATCCGGGAAATAAATGATGCCATGAAATGTACCACTGTCCGAATTATTGGAATTCCTGAAGGGGAGGAGAAAGAAAGAAGTCTAGAAGATATAGTGGAACAACATCTTTATAAAAATTTTGCTAATCTCATGAATGGAACCGGTGTTCATGTTCTAGAGGCAGAACAGTCTCCCCCTAAAATTATATATCCCCCCCCCCAAAAAATGAAAGGGAACTGATAGTAAAATTGAGAAATCATAAGTATAGATACAATCGCTTTAAAGCTGCTATGACAAAGAGGATTCTTATGTACAGAAGAAAGCTGATCAGAATCATGTCAGACCTGTCCAGAGAGACCTGGCAAGCCAGAAAGGGCAGGCAAGATATTTTCAGGGTACTAAATGAGAAGAATATGCAACCAAGAATACTTTATGCAGCAAGACTGACTTTCAAAATCGATGGAGAAATATTTTTCAAGAACGGCAAGGCTTAAGGGACTATGCAACCACCAAACCGACATGGCAGGAAATATTAAGGGGAGTTCTATAAAAGTGGAAAATCCTAAGAATAACATTGAACAGAAATATAGAAAAAATCTACAGAATAAAAGTCTTCAAAGAAACACGATGTCAATAAAAACATATCTATCAATGAACACTCTCAATGTGAAGGGCCTACATGTGCCCATAAAATGACACAGGGTTGCAGATTGGATTAAACGACAGGACCTATCCATATAGTGTCTACTAGAAACCCATTATGAACCTAAAGATACACCCAGTCTGAAAGTGAAAGGATGGAGAAACATCTTTCATGACAGTGGCCTCAAATCGCCGGGGTAGCGATTCTCATATCAGATAATTTAGATTTTAAACTAAAGGCAGTAGTCAGAGATACAGAAAGACACTACATCATTCCCAAGGAGACTATCCACCAAGATGATCTAACAATTGTAAATATCTGTGCACCCGATATGGGAGCAACCAATTACATGAGAAAAAAAGGTTAGTCAAGATAAAGAGTCATATTGATATGAATAGATTAATAGTAGGAGATCTTTACATGTTTCTCACAGAAATTGACAGAGCATCCATGCAGAAAATTCATAAAGAAACAAAATCATTGAATGACACATTGGACCAGATGGACCTCATAGACATATACAGAACACTCCTCCCTGAAAGAGCCGAAGACTCATTCTTCTCAAGTGCACATGAAACCTTCTCAAAAGTAGACCATATACTGGGTCACAAATCGGGGCTCCACTGATACTAATCAAAACCACAACGAGATACCTCCTCACACCAGTCAGAATGGCTAAAATTAACAAGTCAAGAAATGACAGAAGGTGGTGGGGAAGCAGAGATAAGGGAACTCTCCTGCAGTCTTTGTGGGAATTCAAGCTTGTGCAGCCACTCTGGAAAACAGTGTGGAGGTTCCTCAGAAAACTGAAAATAGAGCTAACCTATGGTACAGCAATTGCACTATTGGGTATATATCCTAAAGACAGAAATGTGGTACTCTAAAGAGGAAAGTGCACTCGAATGTTTATAGCAGCAATGTCCACGATAACCAACCAATGCAAAGAAACTAGATGCCCATCAAAAGATGAATGGATAAAGAAGATGTGGTATATATACACAATAGAATACTATGCAGCCAGCAAAAGAAATGACATCTTGTCATTTTTGACCACGTGAATTTATCTAGAGGGTATTATGCTTAGCAAAAACAACAACAACAACAACAACAACAACAAAAAAAAAAAAAAACAAAACTATCAGAGAAAGACAACTATTATATGATCTCCTTGATATGAGGAAGTGGAGATGGAATTTGGGGTGATGGGGGTAGGATAAGAATAAATGAAAGTACATGGGATTGAGAGGGAGACAAACAATAAAAGACTCAATCTCAAAAAACTGACTGAGGATTGCTGGGGTGTGGGGACTGGAGAGGGTGGTGGGAAAATGGATATTGGGGAGGGTATATGCTAGGATGAGTGCTATGAAATGTATAAACCTGATGATTCACAGACCTTAACCACTGGCGCTAAAAATATGTTATATGTTTATTAAACAAATTAATTTATTATTATTTTTTAAAGAATGCTTGGATCAACCAGGGAATCAAAGAAGAACTGAAACATTCATGGAAACCAATGAGAATATAGACACCTCAGTCCAAAATCTATGGGATACAACAAAGGCGGTCTGAAGGGGGAAATACATAGCCATCCAAGATTTCCTCAAAAAAAAAAAAAAAAAGGAAAAATCCACAATTCATCAGCTGTCTCTACACGTTAAAGTACTGGAGAATCAACAACAAATAAAATCATCTCCACACATAAGAAGAGAAATAATCAAGATTAGAGCAGAGATCAATGAGGTAGAAACCAGAGATACAGTAGAATGTATCAATGAAACAAAAGCTGGTTTTTTTTGAAAGAAGCAATAAGATCGATAAACCATTGGCAACACTATACAAAAGAAAAGAGAGAAAGCCCAAATTAATAAAATAATGAATGAAAAGTGAGAGATCACAACTAACACCAGGAAAGTAGAAAACATATTTAGAAGTTATTATGAACAGTTATATGGAAGGATGCTTTCCATGGAAACTACAAAGTTCCAAAATTGAACCAGGAAAAAATTGACAACCTAAACAGACCAATATCGTGTAATAATATTGAAGCAGTGATCAAATATCTCCCAAAAAAATAAGAGCCCAGGACCTGACGGATTCACTTGGGAATTCTACCAAACTTTCAAAAAGAAAAAGAAATAACACCTATTCTCCTGAAGCTGTTTCAAAAAATTGAAGCAGAAGGAAAACTTCCCAACCCTTTTTATGAATCCAGCATTACCCTGATTTCCAACCAGGCCAAAGATCCTAACTAAAAGGAGAATTTAAGACCAATATCACTGATGAAAATGGATGCTATGATTCTCAACAAGATATTAGCAAAGAGGATTCTACAACACATTAAGAAGATTACACACCCTGAGCAGGTGGGATTCATCTCTGGGCTACAAGGATTGGTCAGCATTCAAAAATCAATTAATGTCATAGAACAAATCAATAAGAAAAGAGAGAAGAACCCCATGGTCCTCTCAATTGATGCAGAAAAAGCATTTGACAAAATCCAGCATCTGTTCTGATTAAAATTCTTCAAAGTATAGGGATAGAGGGAACATTCCTGAACTTTATCAAATCCATCTATGAAAGACCCACAGCAAATATCATTCTCAATTGGTAAAAGCTTGTAGATTTCCCATTGAGTTCAGGAACAAATGGATGCCCACTCTCACCACTCTTGTTAAACATAGTATAAAGAGTTCTAGCAACAGCAATCTAACAACAAAGAGAAATAAAAAGTATCCAAATTGGCAATAAAGAATTTAAACTCTTTTCCTTCGCAGATGAGATGATACTTTATATGGAAAACCCAAAAGACCCCACCGCCAAACTACTAGAACTCATACAGCAATTCAGCAAACTGGCAGGATACAAAGTCAATGTACATAAATCAGTGGCTTTCTTATACACTAACAATGAACGTACATAAAGGGAATTTAAACAATGTATTCCATTTACTATAGCACCAAGAACCATAAGATAAGTGGGAATAAACCTAACCAAAAAAGTAAAGGATCTGTACTCAAGGAATTGCATAACACTCAGGAAAAAAATTGAAGAAGACCAAAAAGAGGAACACCATTTCATACTCTTGGATCAGAAGAATAAACATAGTGAAAATGTCTATACTGTCTAGAGCAATCTATGCTTTTAATGCCATTCCGATCAAAATTCCACCGGTAGTTTTCAAAGAGTTGGAGCAAATAATCCTAAAATTTGTATGGAATCAGAAGAGACCCCAAATTGCTGAGGAAATGTTGATAAACAAAAAGAAACCTTGGGCCCTCACATTAACTGATTCCCGGTTTTACTACAAAGCGGTGATCACCAAGACACATTGATACCGGCTTAAAAACGGACACATTGACTTTTAGAACAGAGTAGAGAACCCAGATATGGACCTTGAAATTTATGGGCAAATAATCTTCCACTGTATAGTGGAAAAAATACAGTCTCTTCAATAAATGGTGTTGGGAAAACTAGACAGCTATATATAGAAAAATAAAATTCAATCATTCTCTTACACCTTATACAAAGGTAACTCAAAATGCATGAAAGACTGAAATGTGAGACAGGAATCCATCAGATTCCTAGAGGAGAACATAGGCAGTAACCTCTTCGATATCAGCCACAGCAACTTCATTCTATATATGGCTACAAAGGCAAAGGAAACAACGTGAAAATGAACTTTTGGAACTTCATCAAGATCAAAAGCTTATACACAGCAAAGGAAACGGTCAACAACAACAAAAAAAAATGAGGCAAAACGTGGAATGGGAGAAAATATTTCCAAATGACAGTACAGAAAAATGGTTGATATCCAGGATCTATAATGAACTCCTCAAACTCAACACACAAAGAACAGACAATCATATAAAAAAAATAGGCAGAAGATATGAACAGACATTTAACCAATGAAGACATAAAAATGGCTATCAGACACGTGAAAAAATGTTCATCAGGGAGATTCAAATGAAAACCAATTGAGATCACCAGTTAGAATGGACAAAAAACCAGAAGGGAACAGCATGTGTTGGAGAGGATGGGGAGAATGGGGAGCCCTTTTACACTGTTGGTGGGAATACACATTATTGCAGCTACTTTGGAGAATAGTGTAGAGACTCCTCAAGAAGTATAAAATAGAAATTCCCTATGACTCTACCATTACACTACTGGGTCTTTACCAAAGATACAGTTGTAGTGAAAAGAAGGGCCATTTGTACCCCACTATTTATAGCAGCAATGACCATGGTCGCCAAACTGTAGAGAGACCCAAAGTGCCCTTCAATGGAAGAATGAATAAGAAAGATGTGGTCCATTTACACTAAGGAGTATTATGCTTTCCTCAGAAAGGATAAATACCCAAGTTTTGTAGTAACATGGACGGGACTGGAAGAGATTATGCTGAATGAAACAAGTCAAGCAGAGAGAATCAATTATCCTATGGTTTCACTTATTTGTGAAGCATCACGAATAATATGGAGGACAAGGGGAGATGGAGATGAGAAGGTATTTAAAAGACTAGAAAATAAGGAAGCAAAGCCAAACAGAGAAGGAAGAATGATGGGCCATAATAATGAGCTTAGGTAAGTCATCGAATCCAAGGAATGGAAAGAGGTGCCTACTCTAGGAGATCTAGGAGTGAGAGTATAAAGGCCAAACATGTCTTTGAGAAATCAGAGCTGAAAATGTCTCTCATCTCGGATCAGAAACAGAGATCCAGATTCAGAGGCAGAGAGGGCACCCATCACCATCAACAGAAGGAGCACCACAAGACATAGTGTCATTTCCCCTGCAAAAGCTGGTAGTGGAGGAATTATCTTTACCCACATATGCGAGGGAGAGTGGTGTGTTCATAACCAAGTCAGTGACTTCAAGACGACAAGCTCTACCAGCTCTTGGAGCAGGTCGGATAGAGCAAGCAACACCAGCCCAAGCCAAAATCTGTATCCCCTGCATTTCTGAACAATGACAGAGCAGTAGTTCTTGTCTAGAACTCTGAGGTATTAAAAGGACAATGATATGATCCTCGATATGATCCTCCATTAGTTCAGAGGCGGAATTCAGCTCAACTCATGATTCCAGGGCCATGGCGTCACCTTTGGTCTCAGCTTCCCTGTTCAGGTGAAATTCTGTTTCCCCTCCCCAGCTCCACCCACTCATTGTAAACTTCTGCCTATCTCTCAAGTACGTGTATGTGTATTTTTTGACTAAAAAAACAAAAACAAAAACAAAACCAGTTTACAAGGATTTACTGGTGCCAGAGGACGGTATATTTAATTTGGACCTATATCTCTGTGGAATGCTGCACCTCTTACCATGATAAAATGCTGGACCGTTGCTCTGAGCTCCATTATTCATTCTCCTATTCTTTGTCTTCCTATATTTTCTCACCAACCTGTATCATCTGCTGTCTGTCCAGCTGTAATGGCACTTGGTTTTCACTCTCCTGGCTCCATTAGAACATGCCCATCTTCGGCAAGAGGCACTTTTTGGTTATTGTATGAAACCATGTAGGGTATGGTCATGAGATGGTTAAGGCAGGCTTCTAATGCTGTATCTCAATTCAATTCCCCAGAGGGTAGCTGAACCACCCTGTGGGAATGCTCAAAATTCCTTGACATTCGAATCCCCTTTAACATGTCCTTTTGGAGATACACATTTCATCTTGAACCGGCAAGAGTGTCATTCAGATCACTTCACTTGTACTATTAGGTCTCTTGCAACATGTTCCGCGCTTGTTCCTGTGGACTCCAAGTAGACGAGTCAGTCTTGGGCCTCAGGTTCTAGGGTGTAGAGTATGCCTTTGAGACTTGTTTACTTTTGAAAATTGGGTGGCCTTTTTTTCATGATTTCTGGAGACACTAGAGTTACTCGTGTCCTCACTGTTGAAGACTACAGACAGGTCTTTGTCATGGTTGTGGGTATTTCCTTTCAGCTTTACTTGGGTGGCCTTTCCCTAGTCAGAAGCACCCTGATTGGGTGGGAGTATCAAACACATGTGAGGGACATGGATTTCCTCCCCTGAGTCTTTGTTTGAAACCTGCTTCTTTCTTGGACTTTCGTGGTGGGTAAGGTGGAATTGTGGATTCATGCCTTTCTCCGGAATGCAGATGGCTGGTGCTGACTGTCACAATAAAAGACTACAAATTTGGCCATGGAGAAATTAACACCAACTCACTTCACAGGCAGCTTCAGAAGTTTGGCAGGGCTTGGGATCTTCTTGGCCCACCGATGACTACTACTGCCAAGTGTACATAAGGCGTAATTTGGGAAGGAGTAGTTGCTAGAAACTCAAATCTTTGTGACATCAAAAAACCTGGCTTCACTAAAGCAGCAGTCCCACTCTCATGTCCTTTTTGTCCTATGGCTTTAGGTAGGAAGCACCAGAAAACACAGAAAAAGACCCCGTAGCCTGATCAAGAACTCAGGTTGTCTTTTGTGTTAATGTCCCACTTCCCTTTCTAGACAAAGAGAAAAGAAAACGACGTTTGGGATACCATCCTTTAGATCAGAATTTCTCCATAGAAGGCAAGATTTTACTATTTATACTGAAATTTCTAGAGATCTCAAGAAACAGTGAGGCCTCTTGGGTATCATCAGCTCTCTGTGAGGTTTGTCATCCTGTGTGTGAGAGAGTCCTTTCTCAGTGTCTTTTCCCTATGGGTCAGTTATGACAAAGAAATGGAAAGTACCTTTTCAAGGAAAAATGTTAGGACATGGATGTATTGTGCTATCTTTGTTTTCATCGCGTAGTGTTGGAAAACACTAGTCATAAGGGATTATGGCTCTGTCTACCTACTTTTCCCTTAAACAAATTTGGAAAAGCTTCAAGGAGCGTGACATTCTGCATGAGAGCTAACGCTGAAGAAAGAGCCCTAAACAGTACTCCTTGTTATCATTAGTTAACACTACCTGCTGTGGTAATAGGTATAGCCATGTTGACCAATTCTCTTAAATCAGAGGTAAAGGAATGGCCTATATCTGTGAACTGTAATGCCAACTCGAGCAGAACTGTGGATTGAGCTGTAATGTACTTGCAAAAACTATTGGATAAAGAAGGTGTGGTTTGAAATCAGTTGCATTTCTCTACACCAACAGCAAGACAGAAGAAAGAGATATTAAGGAGTCAATCCCATTTACAATTGCACCCCAAACCATAAGATACCTAGGAATAAACCTAACCAAAGAGGCACAGTATCTATACTCAGAAAACTATAAAGTACTCATGAAAGAAATTGAGGAAGACACAAAGAAATGGAAAAATGTTCCATGCTCCTGGATTGGAAGAATAAATATTGTGAAAATGTCTATGCTACCTAAAGCAATCTACACATTTAATGCAATTCCTATCAAAGTACCATCCATCTTTTTCAAAGAAATGGAACAAATAGTGCTAAAATTTATATGGAAACAGAAAAGACCTCGAATAGCCAAAGGGATATTGAAAAAGAAAGCCAACGTTGGTGGCTTCACAATTCCAGACTTCAAGCTCTATTACAAAGCTGTCATCATCCAGACAGCATGGTACTGGCACAAAAAGAGACACATAGATCAATGGAACAGAATAGAGAGCCCAGAAATAGACCCTCAAATCTATGGTCAACTCATCTTCGACAAAGCAGGAAAGAATGTCCAATGGAAAAAAGACAGCCTCTTCAATAAATGGTGCTGGGAAAACTGGACAGCCACATGTAGAAAAATGAAATTGGACCATTTCCTTACACCACACACAAAAATAGACTCAAAATGGATGAAGGACCTCAATGTGCGAAAGGAATCCATCAAAATCCTTGAGGAGAACACAGGCAGCAACCTCTTCGACCTCTGCCGCAGCAACATCTTCCTAGGAACAATGCAAAAGGCAAGGGAAGCAAGGGAAAAAATGAACTATTGGGATATCATCAAGATCAAAAGCTTTTGCACAGCAAAGGAAACAGTTAACAAAATCAAAAGACAACTGACAGAATGGGAGAAGATATTTGCAAACGACATATCAGATAAAGGACTAGTGTCCAGAATCTATAAAGAACTTAGCAAACTCAACACCCAAAGAACAAATAATCCAATCAAGAAATGGGCAGAGGACATGAACAGACATTTCTGCAAAGAAGACATCCAGATGGCCAACAGACACATGAAAAAGTGCTCCATATCACTCGGCATCAGGGAAATACAAATCAAAACCACAATGAGATATCACCTCACACCAGTCAGAATGGCTAAAATCAACAAGTCAGGAAATGACAGATGCTGGCGAGGATGTGGAGAAAGGGGAACCCTCCTACACTGTTGGTGGGAATGCAAGCTGGTGCAGCCACTCTGGAAAACAGCATGGAGGTTCCTCAAAATGTTGAAAATAGAACTGCCCTATGACCCAGCAATTGCACTATTGGGTATTTACCCTAAAGATACAAATGTAGTGATCCAAAGGGGCACATGCACCCAAATGTTTATAGCAGCAATGTCCACAATAGCCAAACTATGGAAAGAACCTAGATGTCCATCCACAGATGAATGGATCAAGAAGATGTGGTATATATACACAATGGAATACTATGCAGCCATCAAAAGAAATGAAATCTTGCCATTTGCGACAACATGGATGGAACTAGAGCGTATCATGCTTAGCGAAATAAGTCAAGCAGAGAAAGAGAACTATCATATGATCTCCCTGATATGAGGAAGTGGTGATGCAACATGGAGGCTTAAGTGGGTAGGAGAAGAATAAATGAAACATGATGGGATTGGGAGGGAGACAAACCATAAGTGACTCTTAATCTCACAAAACAAACTGAGGGTTGCTGGGGGGAGGGGGTTTGGGAGAAGGGGGTGGGATTATGGACATTGGGGAGGGTATGTGCTTTGGTGAATGCTGTGAAGTGTGTAAACCTGGTGATTCACAGACCTGTACCCCTGGGGATAAAAATATATGTTTATAAAAAATAAAAAGTTAAGAACAAAAAAAAAGAAGGTGTGGTTTGTATTGACAACAGAGTATCCCTCAGCCATCAGGGAGGATGAACCTTTGGTACTTGCATGGACTTGAGTTTCACAGGACTGGGTGTTTAGAAATAAAAAAAGGCAAGCAGACAAAGGGGAATTTCTCATGGCTCCCATCCTATGTGCCCCAGGAGGAATATCATGACCCTTCGTAGAAGGAAGGGAAAACTGAAGGGAATGAAGTCAGAGAAGGAGACAAACCAGGAATGTCTATGGACTCTGAAGAACCAAGCTGAGAGTTACAGAAAAGAGAAAAATTCAGGGAATGAGGGCTCTGGCTAATGGGTATCCAGAAGTTGTGGCATATGTTAGGATGAACACTAAACCATATATGGAACTAAAGCTTTAGTGAATTATTTGTCATAAACAGATGATGGATCATAGGCTGGTTTCCTCAAAAGAACAAAAATATAAAAGGAAATACAGTCTGGCCCTTTGAAATGCAGATGAAGACACGTAAAGAAAGGAAAGAATTATATTTTTATTATCTTTAGTTATTAAAAAAGTCATGGAAATTTTTCCCTTTAATGACATTATCTTAATTGAGTCTTTATATTTGAAAAGTAGATTTTACCCGCCACCTCCATTTCTGGAATCAATGCGAAGAAAGTCTTTGCCTTTATTAAATTTATGCAAGTGTTGACTAGGAAAATGATTTGGATGTGGCCTTCTGTGTGTTGGCAGGAGTTTGATTACTCCTTCAAACGATTTAGTCAGTAATAAAAAGCTCAGATATTGTAGGGTTTCTGACCTAAACGTGGGAGTTGATATGTGTCTTGAAATTTATCCTTTTCACTTGTTCTTAGATTTTTTGGCATAGTTTTGTAGAGGCATCTTTTAGTTTAGTTTAGTTTTCTTTTATTTTCTTTTGTTTTTTCTTTTCTTTTCTTTTTATCCCTTTCCATCAGGTGTCAAACTTTCTTCTGGATGCTGCTCTCCTTCAGTAATGGTTTCTTCAGTTTGTTAAAGTTTATTAAACTTCTTTCTTCTTTTTCTATTTACTTATGCCGTCATGTTAGGTTGCTTTTTGTGTGTGCATGTGTGTGTGTGTATGTTTAATTTTGGTAAATACACACATTTACCGCTATATTCTTTCTTCATAAGATGTTTTGACATCATCCCATAAGTTTCTTGAATTTCCTTTGTCCAAAGTACTTTCTGATTTTCTTTCTTTGATTCATTGCTACTTCAGGAGTGTGTTGTTTTTTCCACCTATTCGTGCCTGGCTGTCTTCCCCTTTCTTAAGTGATTTCTTTCTGTTTTCATATCTTTGTGGTTATAAGTTACAAGACAGGATTTGAATTATCTTCTAATAATTATTATCTAATAATTTCTGACAGACAATTTTAGGTCTGCCTTTGGGAAAAACTTCTCTTATGGTCCTCAGAGACACAATCTTATGCATGTTTCTCCAAAGCTCAGGTGGTCTAGAGAGTCCATGATGACATCTGCTATTCCTTACCACCTTTCTCTCTGGATGATCTGTCCTGTGCTATAAGTGGATACTGTAGTCTGCAACAATACTGGAATGTGGTCCCCATATCCTTTTCTTTCTGTTAATATGCTTCCAACATTTATATACACTCACATGGATGTGTATCTGTTGGCAAATATTCCAAGTTTATGGTGTTTTGATACTCCATAATGACAAGGCAGCTTCTCGTAACCTTTGTCTCTCAAAGGCATAAAATCTCTCTATCTGCCATAGGCACAATCACTTTTGCTCCCTTCGCTTTGTCAATTGCATAACCTATGTCACCAATTCCTTCACTTTTGAGTCGAAGGAAATCTCTATTGCAACATGAGGTTGAGCTTGTTAAGTTTTTGTTGTTTCCTTGTGGAAATTTTTGCCCTTTTTTCTTTTTCTTGTTTTTTTTTTTTTTTAATTCTCAGTCATTCCAACAATGTGTTTGTACAGAACAAAGAATTTATCCTGAATACTTGTGCTATATCCTGACCACAGCATTATGTAGGCCTTCATTCTGTTAATTTTGTTGAACGACTTCTTTCACAGGCACACCAGAGCCCAGCATGCTAAACCTCAGAATATTTACCCCAGACCCCAAACACACAAAACGACAGGAAAGGAGAGCCTTTGCAGATAACTGGTCTCAAAAACAGGGACAGCCACAACACAGAAGCAGAGGGCATGCATGCAACACACAGACGCAAGACTCCATCAAGCACCAGCCATTGGGCAATCCATCATCTTTCCTTCCTAAAGAAGTTAGCCTCAGGTTAGAAAACAAAATGGGCTTTTTCAATACAGGGAAGAAGAGAGAGACCTAGATCCAATGCAAAGATAGAAGAGTCATTTGATGCCAAAGGAAAAAAAAAAGAAAAAGAAAAAGAAATTATCATGGCCAGGAAATCAGAGTGAAACCTGTACTCTTGACTCGCCCAAAGGAGGATTGAAAGCAGGCCAGGATACTCACTGCACATCAGAAAGACACAGAAGATATTAGGTACCCTCGAACCACAGAGATAAAACTGATAAAAATAAAAAAATAATATAAAATAATGAGTTCCTGATGAAATGATTGGTAGCAGACTGGATGCAAAGTCCAGGAAGCTGGCAGAAGCAGAGATTCCTATTAGTGATCAGAAGCAAAAAGACAGGAAGATAAAGAAGCAAATCCAAAGAGAGAAGGAAGAATGATGGGACATGACAATGAGTTAGGGAGGTCATCGACTCCAAGGAATGGAAATAGTTGCCTATTGTAGGAGAACTAAGAGTGAGAGAAAGAAAGAGGGCTGAACATTTCTTTGAGAAATCAGAGCTCAAAATGCCCTTAATCTTGGAGCAGAAACAGGGATCCAAATTTGGAGACACAGAGGACGCCCATCACCATCAAGAGAAGCAGAGCAACACAAGACACAGGTCGGATAGAGCAAGCGACACCAGCCCAAGCATAAATCCGTATTCCCTTCATTTCTGAAAAATGGTAGAGCAGTGGTTCTTGTCTAGTACTAGGAGGTATTGAGAATGAATGAGTCCTGTGGTGTGTCCATCATTCAGAGGCGGCCTTCAGCTCAACTCATGATCCCAAGGTCATGGCATCAACTATGGTCTCAGGTTTCCTGCTCAGCGACAAGTCTGATTCTCCGTCTCCAGCTCCACCCCCTCATTGTGATCTCTCTTTCTCTCTCAAATACATCGAATGCACGTATTTTGACATAAAACAAAAGCGAAAACAAAAACAGTGTACAAGGATTGACTGGGGCCAGAAGATGGTTTATTTAATTTGGACCTAGGTCCCTATGGAATACAGCCAGGTTCAGAGCACCTCCCACCACCATCCTAAAATGCCAGACCCTCGCTCTGAGCTCCCTTCTTAATTCTGCTTTTGTCTTCCTGAATCTCCTCACCAACCTGTAGCATCCACTGTCTGTCCCGCTGTAATGGCCCTTGTTGCCACATTGTTCATATCTCCTGGCTCCATGAGAACATACCCATATTCTGCAAGAGGCACTGTTTGGTTATCGCATGAAGTCATTTGTGGGATGGTCATGAGAGAATTAAGGCAGGCTTGTGCTGCCACAGCTCCATTCAGTTTCCCAGAGGGTAGCTGCACCACATTATGGAAATGCTCAAGGTTTTTCCACATTAGAATCTTCTTCAATGCGTCCTTTTGAGATACACATTTTCATCCTGAAACAGGCAAAAGTGTCTTTCAAATGGCTTCACTTGTGCTACAGTTCTCTTCCAATATGCTTGCTCCTTCGGACTCCTACTCCTTCGGACTCCAAGTGCATTGGTCCATCCTGGGCTTGAGGTTCTTGCGTGTAGAGTCTGACTATGGTGCTCGGTCACTTTTGAAGTTTGGGAGGCTGTTTTGGCACAGTTTCTTGAGACGCTAGAGGAACTCATGATATCGCTGTTGAAGATTCAAGACATATCTTTTGCAAGGTTGTGGGTGTTCCCTGTGAGGTCTCCTTTGCTGGCCGTTACCTAGTCAGAAGAGCCCTGTTTGTGTAGAAATACCAAACACATGTGCAGAATATGGAGTTCCTCCCCTGAGTCTTTGTTTGAGACATTATACTTTCTTGGTCTTTTGTTGCTAAGATGGAATGCTGGATTCTTGTCTTTTTCCAGGGTCCTGATGGCTGGTGCTGACTGTCACATCAATAGACTACAAAATTGTCCATGGAGAATGTGACACTGACTCGCTTTACAACTGACATGGTTAGAGACCCAAATGGCTCCACCAGTTTGGGAGGGCTTGGGATCCTCTTGGTCCACCCATGAATACTCCAACCAAGTGTAGATCAGGCATGGTTTGGGGAGGAGTGGTTGCTATGTCCTCAAACCTTCGTGACATTACAGAAACTGACATCACTGAAACAGCATTCACTCTCTCATGATATTTGAGTCCTATGGCTTTAGGCAGGAAGCCCCACCAAGTACTAAAAAGCTCCCTCAGATTCTGGTCAAGAACTCAGGTCGTCTTATGTGTTAATTTCCCACTTGCGCTTTCTAGACAAAGAGAAAAGAAAATGACATTCGGTATACCATCCTTTAGGCCAACATTTCTCAAGAGACGGCAAGATTTTCCTATTTCCACTACAATTTCTAGAGATCTCAATAAACAGTGAAGCCCCTTGCCTATCATCAGCTCTCTATAAAGTGTGTCATCCTGTGGGTGAAAGAGTCCTTGCTCACCGACATTCCTGGAGTCAGTAATGACTAAGGGACAGAAAGTTTACTTTCAAGGCAAAATATTAGGGAATGATGTATTGTGCTCTCTGTGTCCTCATCTCCTAGTGTTACGAAATACTAGTCATAAGAGATTAGGGCTCTCTCTACCTGGATTTACTTTAAACAACTTTTCAAAGGCTTCAAGGAGGGTGCATTCTGCATAATGGCTAACAATTAAGGAAGAGCCCTGGAGAGCACTCCTTGTCATCATTAGTTAACTCTAACTGCTGTGGTAATGGGTATAACCATGTTGACCGAGTCTCTTTAATCAGAGGAAAAGGAATGGCCCATATTGATATCCTGCCAAGGTCCAATCGAGCAGAACTGTGGATTGAGCTGCAATGCCCTTGCAAAGTGTAGTGGATAAAGAAGGTGTGGTCCATATTGGCAACAGAGTATTCCTCAGCCATCAGGAAGGACGAACACCTGGTATTTGCATTGACATGAATGCCCAAAACTGGGCATTGCAAAAAAAAAAATTTTTTTTTCATCCTTCCAACTATCTGTTTATAGGAATAGGATAATTATTCCCGAATATGTGAACTAATTATTGATATATAAGGACTTAACTATCTCATTGTGGTTGGCTTCTTACGTGGATTCTCTATGGTATTTTCTTGGAATTTTGCTTCCTTTAGTATGATTCCTCATTCTCCCCATCTTTTGTGTGTCTTATCTGTGTGTCTGCATGTGTGTATGTGTGTGTTGTCTGTGTGTGTTTCACATAACACTTCTAATGAAATTCCAAGAGATAGCCAGTCGGTTTTTATGGATACCAATTCAATGTGATATGCCTTGAAAACTCACATTCCATCAGTTTCAGCCACATTTCCTGCAAGGAATGTCCCATTTAGTCCTCTTTTATAAGCACATATTCTCACTAACTTGACTTCAATCAAACAACAAATTTTCGGTGACTTCTTAGAGTCGTATTGCTGTCACCTTTCCCCTTTCTTTTTCCAGGGTTCTTGACTACTATGAGAGAGTAAAATAATATTTATTTGTGTTGCTGAGACTGATAGATGTGATGTAGGCCAATGCACTCCACAACATTGCCACCGGAGGCAAGTGTCAAGAATTTATTCTTGCTTATGTCTGGGTAAGAGTCTGTGGTGCTTTTTGAGGACAGTGAGATGGTAGTGATGTCTGGGAACTCCAGGCTTGTCTTCAGTTATAAACACAACTGGAAAATTACCACATCAGTGCAACATGGCGGAAATAGATGTGAAGCCTACAAAGCAATCTGCTCAGAAAAAGAAAAGTCACAGAGAACCTGGTAGATGACTGGAGACATGGATTTGGGAGACATGGGCGATTGTTGCTTAAGATAACAGTGAGACAATGCAAAGGACAAAGGTACAGGAGAGAGAAGCACACTCGGAATGCACAAGGAGCACTTTTCCCAAAGTCATTGGCTGTGACCAGCAGAGTGTATGAATGGCACGAGTTATTGCCAACAAAGGGTGTTGAGTCCGGAGTTTTCAGATCATCAGGCTTGGCAGACTAGAGAGAACACTGTGTTTTTTTCTTGGAGAGGACAGCAGCAAGCACCTAGGTGCAGACAGCCTGGAAACCATGATCAGAGACTATATCAGGGGACAGAGGGGAAGAAGGTGGATTCTAGCAGTGCATCCATGGGAGGCTGTGTTTATGGAGATAAGTTAACACAGACAAAACAGACAATCATATCAAAAACTGGGCAGAAGATATAAAAAGACACTTGTCCAATGAAGATATACAAATGACTATCCGACACATGAAAAAATGTTCATCATCACTAGCCGTCAGGGAGATTTAAATAAAAACCACAATGTATATCACCTTACACCAGGTAGAATGGCCAAAATTAGCAAGACAGAAACAACATTTGTTGGGGGGGGATGTGGTGAAAGGAAATCCCTCTTCCACAGTTGGTGGGAATGCAAGTTGTTGCAGCTTCTTTGAAGAACAGTATAGAGATTCCTCAAGAAATTAAAAATAGAGCTTCCCTATGACCCTGCAATTACACTACTGGGTATTTACCCCAAAGATACAGATGTAGTGAAAAGAAGGGCCATCTCTACCCCCAACGTTTATAGCACCATTGGCCACGGTCACCACACTGTGGAAATAAGAACCAAGATGCTCTTCAACAGACGAATGAATAAGAAAGATGTGGTCCATATACACTATGGAGTTATGCCTCCATCAGAAAGGACGAATACCCAATATTTTAGGAACATGGACAGGACTGGAAGGGATTATGCTGAGTGAAATATGTCAAGCAGAAATAGTCAATTATCATATGGTTTCACTTATTTGTGGAGCATAACAAATAGCATGTATGACATAGGGAGATAGAGAGGAGAAGGGAGTTGGGGGAAATTGGAATGGGAGGTGAACCATGAGAGACTTTGGACTCTAAAAATCAATCTGTGGGTTTTGAAGGGGCAGGGGGTGGGAGGTTGGAGTATCCAAGTGGTGGGTATTGGAGAGGGCAAGGATTGCATGGAGTACTGCGTGTGGTGAAAAAATAATGAATACTGTTACACTGAAAATAAATAAAAATAAATTAAATAAAAACGGACGATAGATGACAGGCTGGCTTTCTCAACAGAACAAAAAATTAAAAGAAAAACAATCTGCCCCTTTCTAAACCAGATGAAGACAATGAGAAAAAAGAAAAGAATTATATTTTTACTATCTTCAATTACAAAAATGACATGGAATGTGTTTCTAAAATGTCGTTATCTTAATTGGGTCTTTATCCTTGTAAATTAGAGTATATCTGCCTTCTCCATTTCTGGAATCGATGAGAAGAAATGACATTGCCTTCAATACATGTCTAGAATAGTGGCCCAGGAAAATGATTTGGACCTGCCTTATGTGTGTTGGCAGGTGTTTGATTACTGCTTCAAACCCTTCGTCACTACTAGAGAGCTGAGATTTTGTAGGTTTCCTGACCTTATCTTGGGAGTTGCTAGGTGTCTTGGAATTTATTCTTTTCTCTCAGTACCTGGATGTTGCATAATTGTGCAACAGGGCTTTTAAGCTTTTTTTTTTTCTCTTTCTATATGTTTTCATGTGGTCTAATACATTCAGCTGTGTAGTTGTCTTCCTGATTTATCCAGGTAAGGGCTCCAGTTTCTTAATGTTTTCAAAAATGACGTGTGAGATCTCCTTATTTTTTTCCTATTTGCTTGTATTTCTTTTATTTTGATAATCATAAATATTATTTAATTTTTTTTGTTATCTTTGAAGTTTGTTTCTTCATTTTATAGTTCCTTATGGCGTCCAGATTGGTTGCATTTTTTCAGTGCTTTTGATTTTTGGAAACACACGCATTTAAACCTATATTGTTTCCCCATAAAATGTTTGGCATCATCCCGTAAGTTTGTTTATTTTCCATTTTTCTTGGCACTTTTGAATTTTCCTTTTTGATTTTTATTCTTTGAATCATTTCTAGCTCACTAGTGTGTTCTGTTTTCCACATATTAATGTCTGGCTGTGTTTCCCCTTTGTAAGTGATTTTTTTCCGTTTTCCTATCTTTGTGGTCATGAGTATACAAGATAGGATTTGAATTCACTACCATTAATTATGACTTGTTTTGGGCTCCAACAACAATCTGTGATAGACAATGTTAGGTCTCCCCTTGGGAAGAACTTATCTTATGGTCCTCAGAGACACAATATTACACATGTATCCCCAAAGCTCAGATGGTCTAGAGAGCCCAAGTTGATGTATGTTTTTCCTTACCACATTTTCATCTGGATGATCTGTCCTGTGCTGAAAGTGAATATCGTCATCCCCAAAAATATTGGATTGAGGTCCCCATCTCCCTTCCTTTCTGTTCATATGCTTCCAACATTTAGATACACCCATGTAGGTGGTGTATGTATTGGCAATTCTTCCAAGTTTCTGATGTCTTAATGCTCCATTAAGACAAAACACTTTCCAGGAATCCTTTGACTCTCAAAGGCATACAGGCTCTCTCTCTGCCATAGGAACAATCACTTTTGCTATTTCTCCTTGCCAATTGCATAAACTATGTATTCCAAATTCCTTCACATTCAAACTATGTGTATCTTTATAGTAGAAGGAAATCTGCTATGGACAACAAAAGGTCGAGCTTGTTTAGTTTTTGTTGTTTTCTTGTGGACCGTTTGTGCCATTTTTTAAAAGTTTTTATTTATTTATTTGACAGACAGAAATCACAAGTAAGCCGAGTAGCAGGCAGAGAGAGAAGAAGGAAAGCTGGCCCCCTGCTGAGCAGAGATCCCCATATGGTACTCTATCCCTGGACCCTGAAATCATGTCCTGAAATGTAGGCAGCATCTTAACTCACTGAGCCACACAGGCGCATTCTGCCAATTTTCTTTTTTTATTTCATCCAATCAAAAATCTGCAGTGACGATTGAATTTGGTCCTGAATACTTCAACGAATCATTGATAGGTAAGAAGGTAACTTTCTCATTTTGGTTGGTTTCTGACTTAGATTCTCTGTGCCTTTCCACTATACGGTATTTTCTTTGAGGTTTGGTTTTTTAGTGCATTTCTTCAATTTCTCCCGAAATTTTGTGTGTTCTGTGTGTGTGTGTGTGTGTGTGTTGTCTTTGATTGTTTCACATAACACTTATAATTAAATTTCAAGAGATAGGGAGTCAGTATTTTAAAAATAGCAATGCATTTTGAAAACTCACTTTTCAAAACTTTCAGCCACATTTCCTACAAGGAATATCACCTTTATTCCACTTTGATAAACATGTATTCTCAAAAATGTGTCTTCAAACAAACACTAAATATTTTGTGCCTGGTTAGAGTCGTATTGTTTGTCCCTTTTTTCCTTGCTTTTTCATATGTCTTTTGACTGTTATGAGACAGTGAAATCGTCTCTTATTTATCTTTCTGAGATTGATAGATGTGACGTATCCCATGCTGTCCACAGCACTGCCATATGAGGTAAGTGGAAGAATTCATTCTTGCTTATGCCTCAGTAAGGATTTACAGAGACTTGGAGGACAGTTAGATGGTAGTACTGTCTGAGAACCCCTGGCTTGTCTTCAGCCAAGAACACAACTGGAAGATTACCACATTAACTGCAACTTGATGGAAATTGACCTGAAGCCTACAAAGTAAACTCCAAGCAAAAAAGAAAAAATGTCACAGAGACTATAGGAGAAGTTTGGAGACATGGTTCAGGAGAGAAGTGGGCATTGGTTCATTATAAGGCAGTTAGCTAATGCAAAAGACAAAGTCACAGGAGAGTGCAGCACACTGGGAATTCAGAAGGAACATGTTTCCAAATGCCATTGTCTTTAATGAGCAAAGGGTCTGAATGGCACGACTTCTTGCCAACAAATGGTCTTGAGGCCTGGAGATTTCTGATCTTCAGGCTTGGTAGACATCAAATCTAGAGAACACAGGGTTTCTCCTGTAGAGGACACCATCAAGCAACCAGGTACAGACAGCCTGGAAACTATGATCAGAGACAATACCAGGAGACACAGTGGGAATATAGTGGGTTGTGGCACTTCATCCGTGAGAGGCAGTGTTCGTGGAGATTACTCAATGGGGGCACAAGAAATTTTGTGATCTCACACCAGCAGCATAAAGACTGAGCTACTGGCCAAAGACAAGATGATGAGGACATTAGCTGCCTAACCTGCAAACATGAAATCACAATCGTGGAACATTTGGGGGATTGCCTTCCTCAGTCCAAGTTGCTTAGTCCCAGGAGAACAGACTCTCCCATACAGGAGTAGAAGAAAGCCTTGACCACATTCTCTTTTCTGAACACAGCATTCTGAAAGCCGGCATTCTGTTGAGTTTGTGGAACGTCTCCTTTAACAAGCACACAAGAACCTACCAAGATAAACCTCAGCATATTCACCCCAGACCCCAAAAACACCAAATGGCAGGCAAGGAGAACCTCTGCAGATGACTAGCCTCAAGGACAGGGGACACCACAACACAAAAGCAGAGGACATGTGTGACACACACACACACACACACACACACACACACACACACACACACACCTGAGACTCCCACAAGTGCTAGCCCTTGGGCATTCCATGATTCCTTCTTCCTAAAGAAATTATCCTTATGCTAGACAACAGATTGGTCTTTTCGAATACAGAGGAAGACAAGACCTAGATCCAATGCAAAGAGGAAGAATCAAATAATGCCAAGAAAAAAAAAAACAAGAAATTATCAAGGCCAGGCATTCGGAGTGAAACCTACATAGAACACGCCTTATGGAGGATTGAAAGCAGCATCCAGGATACTTGCTGTACATCAGAAAACACAGAAGATATCAGGGAGTCTCGAACCAAACATTTAAAACTGATAAGAATAGAAGAAAATAAGAAGTTCATGATGAGAATATTGGTAGCAAATTGGATGCAAAGTCCGAGAAGCTGGCAGAAGTAGAGGGTCCATTTAGTGACCTGGAAAAACAAGATTATAAAATAAGGAAGGAAATCCAAAGAGAGAAGAAAGAATGATGGAACATGACAATGATCTTAGAGAAGTCATCGTCTCCAAGGAATGCAAAGAAGTGCCTATTGTAGGAGAGTAGGAGTGAGAGAAAAAAATAGGGCTGAATATGGATTTGAGAAATCGGGCCTGAAAATGTTCCTTGTCTGGTAGCAGAAACAGAGAGCCAGATTCAGAGACACAGAGGACTTCCATCACCTTCCACAGAAGCAGAGCACCAAAAGACATAGTGTCATTCCCCCTGCAAAAGCTAGAAATGGAGGATATCTCTTCACACAAATATGCTTGGGAGAATAGTTTGTCCATAGCCCAGTCACTGACTTCAAAAGGACAAGCTTGACCAGTTCTCGAAATAGGGCAGACAGTTCAACCAACACCAGCCCTAGCCAAAATCCTTATCCCTTGTATTTCAGAACAATGACAGAGAAATGGTTCTTGTATAGAACTAGGAGGTAGTCAGAAGTCAAAGCTGTGTCCCAGGGTGTGTCCATCAGTTCAAAGGCGGACTTCAACTCAACTCATGATCCCAGGGTCATGTCATCAACTCTGGTCTCAGGTTCCCAGCTCAGGGACAAGTCAGTTTCTCCCTCTCCAGCTCCAGCCCCTGATTGTAATCTCTTTGTTTCTCTGTCCAATACATGCATGTGCATCATTTGACAAAAAAAAAAAAAAAAAAAAAAAAAAAAGGAAAAAAAGCAGTGCACAATAAAGGATGGGGGTCAGAGGATATTTTATTTAATTTGGACCTAGGTTCCTATAGAAGGCAGCCAGGTACAGAGAACCTCCCACCATCCTAAAATGCCAGACCTTTGCTCTGAGATCCATTGTTCTTTGTCTTCCTGGATCTCTTCACCAACCTGAAGCATCCACTGTCTGTCATGCTGTACTGGCCCCTTCTGACACATTGTTCATCCTCTCCTGGTTCCATTAGAACATATCTATCTTGTGCAAGAGGCACTGTTTGCTTATCGCATGAAACCATTTGGGGGATGGTCATGAGAGGGTGAAGGCAGGATTGCGCTGCCACATCTCCATTCAGTTCTATATTGGGTAACTGCACAACCCTATGGGAATGCTCAAGGTTCTTAAACATTTGAATCCTCTTCAATGCATCTTTTTGGAGATTTAGTTGTCATCCTGATATGTGCATTAAAGTATTTCAGATGGCTTCATGTGGTCTATGGGTCTCTTCCAACATGCTCCACGCTTGCTCCTGTGGACTCCAAGTACATGAGTCCATCCTGGACCTAAGGTTCTAAGGTGTAGAGTCTGCCTTTGTTGCTTTGTCTCTTTTGAAGATTGGGACGCCGTTCTTGCACAATTTCCGGAGACCCTAGAGGTACTCATGCCATCGCTGTTGAGGACCCCAGACATGTCTTTCATGGTTGTGGGTGTTACCCTTGAGCTTTCCTTGGGTGGCACTTTTCCTGGTCAGAAATGCCCTAATTGGGTGGGAAGACCAACCCATGTGCAGGGCAGGTTTTCTTACCCTGAGGCTCTCTTTGAGGCATGTTTATTTCTTGGTCTTTCGAGGGTAGGATGGAATGGTGGATTCTTGATTTTCTCTGGAGTCTAGAGGGCTAGTGCTAACAGTCACGACCAAAGACTATGAATTTGGCCACGACGAAGGTGAAACTAACTCATGTCACATACTCTTGGTGAGAGACCCAGGCCACTCCAGCGGTTTGGGAGGGCTTGGGAACCTCTTGGTCCACCCATGACTGATCCAGCCAAGTGTAGTTATCAGCCGTGGGTTGATGAGGAGCGGTTGCTATGACCTCAAAGCTTTGTGGATCACAGAAGCTGGCTTCAGGTAAGCAGAAGTCCCTCTCTCATGACCTTTTAGTCCTATGGCTTTAGGTAGGAATCCCTGAGAAGGACAAAGAAAAAGCCCTCCAGCCTGATTAAGAACTCAGGTTGCCTTGTGTTTTAATGTCCCTCTTTTCCTTTCTAGACAAAGAGAAAAGAAAATGGCCTTTGATATACCATCCTCTAGGCCAGCATTTATCCAAAGACGACAAGGTTTTCCTATTTCCACTGCAACTTCCAGAGATCTCAAGAAACAGTGAGGACTTTTGGGTATCAAGAGTACTCTATGGGGTTTGACATCCTTTGGGAGAGTCCTTTCTCAGCATCTTGTCCCTATGGGACAGTGATGATTAATGGATGGTAAGTTCCTTTACAAAGAAAAATGTTAGGGCATGAATGTACTGTGCTGTCTGTGTCCTCAACACCTAGTGTTCTGAAACACGAGTCATAAGGGATTAGGGCTCTGTCTTCCTGGTTTTCCCTAAAACCCCGTTGCAAAGTCTTCAGGAGAGTAACTTTGTGCCTCAGAGCTAACTCTTAAGGAAGAGCCATAGACTGCACCCCTTGTCATTTAAGTTTACTCTACCTGCTGTAGTAATGGGTATAGCTGTGTTGACCAAGTCTTTAAATCAGAAAAAAAAGAATGGCCTGTATCGATGGTCTGCAATGTTCACTCTAGTAGAACTGTCGATTGAGCCACAGTACCCTTGCAAAGACTAGTGGATAAAGAAGGCGTGGTCCATCTTGGCAACAGAGTATTCCTAGGGCATCAGGGAGGATAAACCCCTGCTACTTGCACTGACATAAATGCCACAGGACTGGGTGATGCAAAGTGAAAAAGGGAAGCAGGCAAAGGGAAATATCATATGTCTTACTTCGTATGTGCCCCAGGAGGAATACCATGGCCCTTAGTAAAGAAAGGGAAAACTGAAGGAGAAGAAGTCAGAGAAGGAGACAAACCATGACTGACTCAGGATTCTTAGAACCAAGCTGAGGGTATCAGAAAAGAGATACATGCAGTGAATGAGGGAACTGGTTCATGGGTGTTCAGGAGTTGTTGTAGCATTAGGTCGTATATGGAAATAATGCATCCATGAATACTCTGTCAAAAATTGATGATGGAAGAGACACTGGCTTCCACAGCATAACAAAAAAATTAATAGAAAAACAATCTGGCCTTTTCAAAACAAGATCAAGACACAGAGAGAAAAGGAAATAACTATATTTTTTATTATCTTTACTTATTAAAGTGCCTTAGAGTTTGTGTCCTATAATGTCATTATTTGAATTGGGTCCTTAAATTTCGAAATTATAGTATCCCTACCTCCTCCATTTCTGGAATTGATGAGAAGAAAAAACATTGCCTTCATTAAATGTGTAGAAGAGGTGACCAGGACACTGATGTGGTTCTGGCATTTTGTGTTTTGGCATGAATTTGATTACTGCTTCAACCGCTTTATTCATTACTAGAGAGCACAAATTTTGTCAGTTTCCTGACATAATCTTTGGGAATTGATATGTGTCTTGTAATTTATCCTTATATCTCAGTTCTTGGATTTGCTGGTATAATAGTGTAGAGGTTTCTTTAAGTTATTTTTTTTTCCATTCTATCAGTTGTCATGTGGTCTCATATTTTCAACTGTGTGCTTGTCTCCATGTTTTATGCAGGTAATGGCTCCTCCAGTTTGTTAATGATTTCAGTATTGACGTGTGAGTTCACCTGATTATTTCCTATGTGTTTGTTTGTATTTCTTTTATTTTGATGACAATATGTATTATTTCTTTTTTTTTTTCTTTTTTTATTTTCAGCATAACAGTATTCATTATTTTTCACCACACCCAGTGCTCCATGCAATTCGTGCCCTTTATAATACCCACCACCTAGTACCTCAACCTCCCAACCCCCACCCCTTCAAAACCCTCAGATTGTTTTTCAGAGTCCATAGTCTCTCATGGTTCACCTCCCCTTCCAATTTCCCCCAACTCCCTTCTCCTCTCTAACTCCCCATGTCCTCCATGCTATTTGTTATGCTCCACAAATAAGTGAAACCATATGATAATTGACTCTCTCTGCTTGACTTATTTCACTCAGCATAATAATCTCTTCCAGTCCCGTCCATGTTGCTACAAAAGTTGGGTATTTGTCTTTTCTTCTGTTTTTTCTTTCTTTTTTTTTAATTGGATAAGTGTGGAGTTTGTTTCTTCTTTTCCTAGTTCTTTATGGCATCCAGATTGTTTGCTTTTTTTCGGTGTTTTTAATTTTTGAAAATACACGCATTTAAACATATATTCCTCCTCGTAGTATGTTTTGGCATCACCCCATAAGTTTCTTGACTTTCCTTTTTTTGTTCATGGCACTTTCTGATTTTCCTTTTAATTTTCTTTCTTTGATTCATTACTATTTTGCGAGTGTGTTTGCTTTCCTGCTATTAGTGTCTGGCTGTTTTTTGATTTGAAAATTATTTCTTTCCATTTTCATACCTTCATGGTCATAAGTATATAAGATAAGATTTGTATTCTCTTCCATTAATTACGGCTTGATTTGGACACCAGCACACGATCTGTGATAGACAAAAATAAATCTGCCCTTGGGAAGAACTTGTCTTATGATTTTCAGCGACATAATCTTATGCATGTTTCCCCAAAGCTCAGGTGTTCTAGAGAGCCCATGAGGACATCTGTTATTTCTTACCACCTTTCCATCTGGATGATCTATCCTGTGCTGAATGTGGGTATTATAGTCCCCAACAATATTAGATTCGGGTCCCCATCTCCCTACCTTTCTGTTAATACGCTTCCAATATTAGATACACCCATATTGGTGGTGTATATATTGGCAATTTTTCCAAGTTTCTGATGTTTTGATGTTCCATCTAGACTAAACACCTTCCGGTAATTTTTTGTCTCTCAAAGGCAGAAAATCTCTCTATCTGCCATACGCACAATCACATTGGCTCTCTTCTCCTTGCTAATTGCATAACCAATGTCTTCCAGATTTGTTCACTTTCAAGCGAAGTATATCTTTAGAGTTGAAGGAAATCTCCTATGGGCAACAGAAGGTCGAGCTTGTAAAGTTTTTGTGGTTTTCTTGTGGACCTTTTTTGCCCTTTATTTCCTTTTCTTAAAAATTTTCATCCAGTACAACAATCTGTTTGTAGTGACAGAAGAATTTAGTCCTGAATACCTAAACTAATCATTGATAGTTAAGTACTTAACTTTTACATTTTGGTATGTTTCTGACCTGAATTCTCTGTGCCTTTCCCCTTTATGATATTTTCTTCGTGTTTTTTGACCCTTAGTGTGATTCCTCACATCATCCCCATATTCTGTGTGTTTTATCTGTGTGTGTGTGTGTGTGTGTGTGTGTGTGTGTGTGTGTGTGTGTGTGTGTTGTCTGATTCGGTTTCACTTAACACTAATAATTAAATTTCAAGAGGTAGGAAGTCAGGCAGTTCAATTTGACATGCCTTAAGAACTCACATTCCTTCAGTTTCAGCCAAATTTCCTACAAAGGATGTCATCTCTTGTCCTCTTTGATAATCTCGTATTCTCACAAATCTGCCTTCAAACAAACACCAAATTTTTGGTGCCTTGTTAGAATTGTATTATTTGTCCCTTTTTCCCTTACTTTTTCACATGTTTCTTGCTAAATGAAAGAGTGAAATCATATGCTATTTGTCTTTCTGAGACTGATAGATGTGACGTAGCCCATTTCTCTGCACAACACTGTCATAGGAGGCAAGTAGCAAGAATTCATTCTTGCTTATGCCTCACTAAGAATCTGTAGTGCCTTTGGAAGACAGTGAGATGGTAGTAGTATCTTTGAACTCCAGGTTTGTCCTCAGCCATGAACACAACTGGAAGATTACCACATCGACTGCAACTTGGCAGATATTGACCTGAAGCCTACGAAGTAAACTCCACAGTGAAAGAGAGAAGAAGTCACAGAGACTATAGGAGAAGATTGGAGACATTCCTTGGGGAAAAGTTTGTGGTTGGTGCTGCAGAGGGCAGGGAGCCAGTGCAAAAGACCAAGGCACAGGAAAGCGGAGCACACTGGGAACCAACAAGGACCCAACCCATAGGCTGTGACCAGCAGAGTTTCTGAATGGCATGAGTTCTTGCGAACAAATAGTCTTGAGGCCTGGAGATTTAAGATCAGTAGACTTGGCAGACATCAAATCGAGAGAACACTGTGTTTCATTTGCAGAGGACAACAGCAAGCAACCAGGTTCAGACAGCTTGAATATCATGACCAGAAACAATAGAAGGAGACACAGTGGGAATTTGGTGGTTTCTGGCAGTGCATCCGTGAGAGGCTGTGTTTGTGATGTTTTGATGGGAGCACAATAAATTTTGTGCTCTCGCACCAGCAGCATAAAGACTAAGCTACGGGCCAAAGACGGGATGGTGAGGACATTACTGCCTAACGTGCCAACATGAAATCCCAACCATTGAACACAGGGTCGACTGCATTTCTCTGTGAAGTAGCTTAGTCCCAGGAGAACAGACTCTCCCATAGGGGACTAGAAGAAAGCCCTGCCCAAATGCTCTCTCCTGACCACAACCATTCTTCATGCTTTTGTTCTTTTGAGTTGTTTAAACATCTCCTTTCACAGGCACACCAGACGCCACAAGGCTAAACCAGAGCATATTCAGCCCAGAACCCAAATACACCAACAGCAGGCAAGGAGAGCCTGTGCAGATTACTTGCCTCAAGGATGGGGATAGCAACAACACAACAACAGAGGGAATGCATGCCACACACACACCCGAGACTCCCACAAGGGCCAGCTCTTGGACTCTCCATGATCTCTTCCTCCTAACGATATTACCCTCAGTGCAGAAAACAGAATGCGCTTTCTAAATACAGAGAGGAATACAGAGACCTAGATACAATGCAAATATGGAATAACCAATTGATGCTGAGGAAAAAGAACAAGAAATGATCATGGATAGGCAATCGTAGTGAAACTCTACATATTACACACCCAATGGAGGATTGAAAGCAGTGGCCAGGATACTCCCTGTATATATGAAAACATAAAAGATATCAGAGAATCTCGAAACACAGAGATAAAACAGATAAAAATAAAATAAAATAAGATTATAAATAAAATAAAATAGTTTCTGATGAAAAGTGGGTAGCATACTAGATACAAAATCCAGGAAGCTGGCAGAAGCAGATGATCAAATTAGTGACCCGGGGCAAAAAGACTCGAAAATAAGGAAGCAAATCCAGAGATTAGGAAGAATGTTGGAACATGACAATGAGCTTAGGGAACTCATCGACTCCAAGGAATGGGTATTCTTGGAGAACGAGAAGTAAAGAAAACATAGGGATAAGCAAAATCAGAGCTGAAACAGTCCCTCATCTGGGAGCAGAAACAGATATTTAGATTAAGGTGCACAGATGACTCCCATCACCATCCACAGAAGCACAGCACCACAAGACATAGTGTCATTTCCCTTGAAAAAATCTATCAAAGGAGGAATTCGCTTTACCCAAATATGTGTGGGAGAGTAGTTTGTCTATAGCCAAATCACTGACTTCAAGAGGACAAGCTATAGCAGTTCTTGAAGCAGGTTGGATAGAGCAAGCAACACCAGCCCAAGCCAAAATCCATATACCCTGCATTTCTGAACAATGACAAAGCAGTGGTTTTAGTCAAGGACTAGGAGGTATTAAGAAGACAAAGTTTGGGTCATGGGGTATGTCCATCAGTTCAGAAGTGGCCTTCAGCTCAACTCAGGATCCAAGGGTCATGACATAGACTCTGGTCTCAGGTTTCCTGCTCAGTGGCAAGTCTGCTTCTTCTGCCCCAAATCCATCCCCTGATTGTGATCTCTCTGTATCTCTGTCAAATACGGGCATGTGCATCGTTTGAGAAAAAACAGAAACAAAACCAGTGTACAGGATTCCCTGGTGTCAGAGGGTGTCTTATTTAACTTGGATCTAGGCCCCTATGGTACACAGCCAAGTACAGAGCACCTCCCATCATCCCGCTATGCCAGACCTTTGATCGGAGGTCAGTTGTTCATTATCCTCTTCTTTGTCTTCCTGTATCTCCTCACCAACCTGTAGCATCCACTGTCTGTTGCACTGTAATGGCCCCTTGTTCAGATATTGTTATCCTCCCCTGGCTCCCTAAGAACATGCCCATCTTATGCAAGAGGCACTGTTTGGCTATCACATGAAATCATATTGGGGATGGTAATGTGATGTTTAAAGCAGACTTGTTCTGTAACTTCTCCTTTCAGTTTCCCAGAGGGTATCTGCAGAACCCTGAGGGAATGTTCACAGTTCTTCAACATTCGAATCCTCTTCCTTTCGTCATGTTGGAGATACAAGTTGTCATCCTTAAAAGGGCATGTATTCTTTCAGATGGTTTCACTTGTTCTATGGGTCTCTTCCAAAATGCTCCATGCTTGCTTCTGTGGACTCCAAGTTCATGAGTCTGTCCTGGACCTAATGTGTAGAGTGTAGAGTCTGCCTATGTTGTTTGGTCAGTTTTGAAGTTTGGGAGGCCGTTTTGGCATGATTTCCAAAGCTGCAAGAGGTAGTAGTGTCTCGCTGTAGAAGACTCTAGACATGTCTTTAGCATGGTTGTGGGTGTTCCTTTAAGCTTTCCTTGGGTGACCCATTTCCTGGTCAGAAGAGACCTGATTGGGTTGGAGCACCCTAGCCACGTGCAGGGCGTGGATTTCCTCTCCTGAGGCTTTGTTTGAGGCCTTATTATTTTTTGGTGTTTTGTGGCTAAGATGGAATGGTGGATTCTTGCCTTTCTTGGGAGTAAAGAGGGATGGTGCTGACAGTCACAACGAAAGACTACAATTTGGCCAATGGAAAAGGTGACACTTACTCACTTTACACACTGCCATGGTGAGAGACCCAGGCACCTCCAACACTTTTGGAGATCTTGGGATCCTCTTGGCCCACCCATGACTATCCCAGCCAAGTGTAGTGTGTAGTGATGAGGCGTGGGTTGATAAGGAGTGGTTGCTTTGACCTCAAATCTTCGTGACATCACAGAAGCTGGATTCACTGAAGCAGCATTCCCACTCTCAGGAACTTTCAGCCCTATGGCTTAAGGTAGGAAGCTCCAGGATGGACAGAAAAAGGGCCCTCTGAGCCTGGTCAAGAACTCAGATTGTCTTGTGTGTTAATGTCCCACTTCGCCTTTCTAGACAAAGGGAAAAGAAAATAACATTTGGTATACCATCCTTTAGGCCAACTTTTCTCTGGAGACGGCAAGGTTTTCATATTTCCACTGGAATTTCTAGAGATATCAAGAAACAGTTAGGCTTCTTGAGTATCAACTGCTATCTGTGGGGTTTGTCATCCTGTGGGTGAGAGAGTCCCTCTCAACATATTTTCCTTATGGGTCAGAGATGACTAAGGAATGGGAAGGAAAAATGTTAGGGCATGGATGTATTGTGCTTTTTGTGTCCTCATGTCCTAGTGTTTGAAACATGAGTCATAAGGGGTTAGGGCTCTGTCTATCTGGCTTTACCTTAAACACCTTTGCAAAGGCTTCAAAGAGAGTAACATTCTGCATGAGAACCAACTCTTAAGAAGGAGCCCTGGACAGGAACCCTTGTCAACTAGTTAACTCTAACTTCTTTGGTAATGGGTATAGCCATGTTAACCACATCTCTTTAATCAGAGGAAAAGGAACAGCCTATATCGATGGCCTGTGTGTTTCAATCAAGCATAAATGTGCATTGAACTTCCATCTCCTTGCAAAAACTAGTAGATAAAAAAAGCACTGGTCCTATTGGTCACACAATATTCCACAGCCATCAGGGACGATGAACCCCTGGTACTTGCATTGTCATGAAGGACACCGGACTGAGTGATGCAAAGTGAAAAAGGCAAGAGACAAATAAAAAATATCATATGGCTTCTCTCGTATGTGCCCCAGGAGGAATGCCATGACCCTTAGTAAAGACAAGGAAAACTGAAAGGGAAGAAGTCAGAGAAGGAGTCAAACTGGGTGTGACTCAGGACTCTGAGAACAAAGCTGAGGATTACAGAAAATATAGAAATGCAGGGAATGAGGGAAGAGGATAATTGGTATTGAGGATTCATGGCAGGTATTAGAATGAGCACTAGATCTTATATGGAGCCAAAGCATCCTTGAATACTCTGTCAAAAACTGATGATGGGGGCGCCTGGGTGGCTCAGTGTGTTGAGCCGCTGCCTTCAGCTCAGGTCATGATCTCAGGGTCCTGGGATCGAGTCCCGCATCGGGCTCTCTGCTCAGCAGAGAGCCTGCTTCCTCCTCTCTCTCTCTCTCTGCCTGCCTCTCTGCCTACTTGTGATCTCTGTCTGTCAAATAAATAAATAAAATCTTAAAAAAAAAAAAAACTGATGATGGACGGGGCTAGATGGCGGGAAAGTAGGAGGAGGCGCCTTTTCAACCTGTACCCTAAAGCAATTGATTACCTACCAAAGAACTTCGATCACCCATGAAATCAGCCCAAGATTAGAATTATACACATCTAGATCTCTACAGGGGCAGAAGTCACCAGTGGGCAGGTAAAGTGGTATGAGAAGTGCTGACTGATATTGGAAGATGGTGGGGAGCCTCCAGAGGTAACCGGTTGGAAAGTAATACCCCAATCCGTGAGTGCCCTGTGTCTGGAGACCAGCATTAACTTGGAGACTGGTTGAAAGCACTCCAAAAGAGCAAAGGATTGTGGGAAGGGTGGTTGTGGGAATTGGGGCAGCTAGGAACAGGGGCTTAAGTCCCCAGTCCCAGGGCACTGAGCCAGTGTGGGTGGAGAAACCAGGCCTTGTTCCCTGAGCCGCCAGCATGCCAAGACTGTGTGGGGTCTGGATCCTGTGAAGGAATGGGAGCCATGCCAGATGGCAAAATGCACAAGCCCTGCTACAGAGCTTGAGATGCGAACCCCTCAACCTCCCCTGAGAGATGTATTAAGGCCCAGCTAGTGCTCTTTGACCTGTGCCATTGTTTCAGAGCCTAAGACATACGCCACAATCTCTCCCCTATGAGAGGTGCACCAAGGCCCAGCCTGTGCCCACTTTGCAGAGCCTGAGACGGGAGAACGACCCACATTCTTCTCTGAAAGAGGAGGCTTCCATCTAAGAGAGCACGCCTGGTGCTCTTAGACCCAGAAAGAACAGGCACTCCAAGCCCAGGCCATCGGGAAAATCTCAGTGTGCAATCGCTGCTTGGAACATCTCTGGCGGTCTGAACCCGCCCAGAAACCTGTCGCTGCCATGGTTTTGGGTACAAGTGAAAGATCCTGCACACCCAGGGACCACGACTTGGAACCTGCTTTGCCGGCGGCCAAGGGGAAATTTATATGGGCTCTGCAGCCACACTGAGGCTTCTCTCTGAGAGGGAGTTCAGGGTGCAATTTGCTTTCCTCTAAACTTACAAAAAACATCAAATGTGGTCAATACAAAAGAAAAAATAATAGTGAAAAAACATAAAACCACTAGAGAACAAAATCCAGAAAAAAACGATTTCCTCAGAGCCCACTTCATTGAGGGGGACTGGAGGAATTAACTCATGGAGCATCATTGACTGAAAACTCCCGTGGCAGGCCCCTCCCACAGGAACCAAACCAGTAAAGAAAAAAAAAAAAACGTCTACAAAAGAATAACCACCACTATTTCATAGGACAACTTTTATTTTTAATTTATTCCCACTGTTCTGGCTCATTTTTTTTAATGTAGATAATTTTTTAACCTAGTTACCATCACAGTGACCTGTCCAGTACATCAAATTCATTAATAATCTTCTAACCTAAACTACACACACCTCTGTTTTCCTTTTGCATTTCTATTTTTTGAATTTCTTGTTTTTATTTTATTTTAGTTTAGTCTTGTTTATTCTTTTCTTATTTTTATTTTCTAATATTCATATAGAGTTAAATTTCAAAGTAATACCCTTTCCCCAATCAATATTATCCCTATAGATAAACCAATTTTTAATCCCCTTTATCTTAGGAAAGATGAATCCTTTAACAAAGATGTCAAGATACATCCAGGAAGAATCAGAACAACCTTCCTCACCCATACTGAGAATTTATAACCACTCTCCCATCTTTTCCTTCTGCCATTGTTTCTGTGTTTTTGTTTTTGTCTTCATACTATATAAATCTTACACTTTGGGTTCTTTTCAAAGAGATTCTTCCTTTATTTGCATATTTTTTCTCTTATTATATACTTTTATCAGTCTTTTTGTTTGTCTGTTTTGTTTGTATATCTCATAAATCTTACCATGGGGACCATTTGGGCTGAACCTTCTCTTTCATCTTCCCTTTCTTTCCTCTCTCTCCCTCTCTTCTTTTTTTCTTTTTCTTTTCTTTTTCTCTCCCTTGGTTGGGGAATCCTAATATCTCATAAATGTTCCAGGGTGCACCTTGACTGCACCACGATTGATACATCCAGCTATATCTGTTCAGTCATCTCTCACCAAAATGACTAGGAAAAGGAAGGCCCAACGGAAGAAAAATACAGAGGATGGACTTTCTGCAACAGAGCTAACAGCTATTAACATAGACAATATATCAGAAAGAGAATTTAGGAGAACAATTATCCAGGCAATAGCTAGGTTGGAGAAATCCATGGATGACAAAATGGAATTTTTAAGGACCGAGTTGAATGCAACCAGACAGGATGTTTACAATGTTAGGGAGGTGCTAAAACCTACCAGGGATGAGGTTCACAAGCTACCACTGAGTTCCAATTTAATATAAATACTCTCAAGCTAGGGTAACTGAGACAGAAGATAGAATTAGTGATCCAGAGGACAAACAGATAGAAAGGAAGGATCAAGAGGATGCTTGGAACAAACAGCTTAGAAACCACGAAAAAAGAATCACAAAATAAATAATGCTATGAAACCTTCCAACGTCAGATTTATTGGAATCCCTGAAAGCGAGGAGAAAAAAAGAAGTCTAGAAGATATAGTGGAAAAAGTTCTTCATTAAAATTTTCCCAGTCTCGAGAATGGACCCAGTATTCAGGTACTAGAGATCGATCGGTCTCCAACCAAGATTATAGATTTAAAAAAACAAAACAAAACAAAAAACTATCAAGGCACCTGATAGTCAAACTGAAGAATTATAATTGTAGGTATAATCTCTTGAAAGTCACTAGTACATAGAGGCTTCTTACTTACAGAGCAAGCCCATCAGAATAAAATCAGACCTGTTCACAGAGACCTCTCAAGCCAGAAAGCCCTGGTAAGATATATTCAGGGCACTTAATGAGAAGAACATGCAGTCAACAATAATTTATCCAGCAAGAATGACATTCAAAATTGGCGGAGAGATAAAGAGTTTCCATGACTGGCAAGGCATAAAAGACTGTTCCACCACCAAGGCAGCACTGCATGACATATTAAGGGGGATTCTATAAAAGAGGAAAAATCCTAAGAAGAGCATTGAAGAGAAATATAGAGACAATCTACAGAAAGAAAGCCCTCAAAGATCACACGATGTCAATAAAAACGTATCTATCAATAATCATTCTCAATGTGAATGGTCTAAATGCACCTATAAAATAGCACAGGGTTGCAGATTGGATAAAACGACAGAGCCCATCCATATGTTGTCTACAAGAGACCCATTTTAAACCTAAAGATACACCCAGACTCAAAGTGAAGGAATGGAGAAGAATCATTCATGTCAATGGGCCTCAAAAGAAGGCCGTGGTAGCAATTCTCATATTACATAAATTAGATTTTAAATTAAAGACTGTAGTCAGAGAACTGCCACATTTTTAAAGGGACTATCCACCAAGATGTTCTAACAATTGTAAATATGTATGCCTTCAATATGGGAGCAGCCAATTACATAAGAAAACTGTTAATCAAGATAAAGAGGCATACTGATATGGATATAATAATAGTAGGAGATTTTAACACGCCTCTCTCAGAAATAGATCATCCAAGCAGAAAATCAAAAAGGAAACAAGAGCATTGAATGACACATTGGACTAGATGGTCCTCATAGATATATAGAGAACACCCCACCCTAACAACAGAATACTCATTCTTCTCAAATGCACATAGAACCTCCTCCAGAATAACCACATACTGGGTCACAAATCAGGACTAAACTGATATCAAAATAGTGATATTTTTCACTGCATATTCTCAGATCACAAAGCTTTGAATCTGGATCTCAATCACAAAAAAAAAAAAAAAATCACAAGGTACTCAACCACCTGAATGCTAAAGAATGCTTAAGAATGCTTGGATCAACAAGGAGATCAAAGTAGAAGTGAAACAATTTATGGAAACCAATAAGAATGAAGACACTTCATTACAAAACCTATGGGATATAGCAAAGGCAGTACTAAGGGAGAAATACACAGCCATCCAAGCCTTCCTCAAAAAATATTGTAAAATACAGAATACAGCAGCTGTCTCGACACCTTGAAGCACTGGATAACCAACAACAAACCAAACCAACTCCACAAAGAAGAAGGGAAATAATCAAGATTAAATCTGAGGTCCATGAGGTAGAAATCAGAGATACAGGAGAATGTATCAATGAAACTAGAAGATGTTTTTTTGAAAGAACCAAAAGGATCGATAACCATTGGCCACACTAATTGAAAAGAAAAGAGAGAAAGCCCAAATTAATAAAATTATGAATGAAAAGGGAGAGATCACACCGAACACCAAGGCAGTAGAATCAACCATCAAAAGTTATTATCACTGCTTGACTTATTTCGTTAACCATGATACGCTCTAGTTCCATCCATGTTGTCGCAAATGGCAAGATTTCATTTATTTGATGGCTGCATAGTATTCCATTGTGTATATATACCACATCTTCTTGATCCATTCATCTGTTGATGGACATCTAGGTTCTTTCCATAGTTTGGCTATTGTGGACATTACTGCTATAAACATTCGGGTGCACGTGCCTCTTTGGATCATTACTTTTGTATCTTTAGGGTTAATACCCAATAGTGCAATTGCTGTGTCATAGGGCAGTTCTATTTTCAACATTTTGAGGAACCTCCATGCTGTTTTCCAGAGTGGCGGCACCAGCTTGCATTCCCACCAACAGTGTAGGAGGGTTCCCCTTTCTCCACATCCTCGCCAGCATCTGTCATTTCCTGTCTTGTTGATTTAGGACCTCAGTTTGCGAAAGGAATCCATAAAAATCCTTGAGAAGAACACAGGCAGCAACCTCTTCGACCTCAGCCACAGCAACATCTTCCTAGGAACAACGCCAAATGCAAGGGAAGCAAGGGCAAAAATGACTATTGGGATTTCATCAAGATCAAAAGCTTTTGCACAGCAAAGGAAACAGTTAACAAAATCAAAAGACAACTGACAGAATGGGAGAAGATATTTGTAAACGACATATCAGATAAAGGACTAGTGTCCAGAATCTATAAAGAACTTAGCAAATTCAACACCCAAAGAACAAATAATCCAATCAAGAAATGTGCAGAGGACATGAACAGACATTTCTCAAGGAAGACATCCAGATGGCCAACAGACACATGAAAAAGTGCTCCATATCACTCGGCATCAGGGAAATACAAATCAAAACCACAATGAGATATCACCTCACACCAGTCAGAATAGCTAACTTCCTTAAGCTTTTTGTAACGTTCCATCATTCTTCCTGCTCTCTTTGGATTTGATTCCTTATTTTCACGTCTTTTTACTCCAGGTTACTAACTTGATCCTCTGCTTCTGCCAGCTCTTGGTAGTTACTTCAAGTCTGGTACCAAACTTTTCAACGGGAATTTACTGTATTTTATTTTATTTTATTTTATTTTATTTTATTTTATTTTATTTTATTTTATTTTATTTTATTTTTTTAATCAGTTTTATCTCTATGGTTCTTGACTCTCCCTGATACCTTCTGTGTTTTCTGATGTACACAGAGTATCCTGGCCGCTGCTTTCAATCCTCCATAAGGCGTGATATATGTAGAGGTTTCACTCAGATTACTGGCCGTGATCATCTCTTGTTATTTTTCTTCGGCTCAATTTATTCTTTATCTTTGCCTTGGATATAGGACTCTTCTTCTTCCCTATATTCGAAAAGCCCATCCTGTTTTCCAGCCAGAGGGTAATTTATTTAGGAAAAAGAGATCATGGGATGCCCAAGGGCTGGCCCATGTGGGAGTCTCTGGTATGTGTGTGTGTGTGTGTGTGTGCACATGTGTGACACATGCCCTCTGTTGTGTTGTGGCTGTCCCCTGTCTTTGAGGCCAGTCATCTGACAAGGCTCTCCTTGTCTGCCATTTATGTGTTTGGGGTCTGAGCTGAATACACTGAGGTTTAGCTTGGTGGGCTCTGGTGTGCCTGTGAAAGGAGATGTTCAACCCACGCAACAGAACAAAGGCCTGTAGAATGCTGTGGTCATGAAAGAACATGTAGGAGGGCTTTCTTCTAGTTACATAGGGAGAGTCTGTTCTCCTGGGACAGAGAAACTTGGACTGAGAAAGGTAGTCCCCCAAGTGTTCCACTGCAGGGATATCGTGTTTCCAGATTAGGCAGCTAATGTGCTCACTGTCCTGTCTTTGGTCAGTAGCTTGGTTTTGATGCTGCTGGTGCAAGAGCCTCAAATTTTTTGGGGTCCGCATAGAGTCATCTCCATGAACATTACCTCTTATGGATGCACTGTCAGAACCCATGATCATCCCACTGTCTCTCATGGTATTGTCTCTGATCGTAGTTTCCAGGTTGTCTGCACCTGGTTGCTTGTTGGTGTCTTCTCAAGGAGAAACACAGTTTTCTCTCAAGTCGATGTCTGCCAAACCTGGTGATCTGAAATCTCCAGGCCTCAAGACCCTTTGTTGGCAAGAACTCTTGCCCTTCAGACCCTATGCTGGTCACAGCCAATGCCATTGGGAAACAGGCTCTATGTGGATTTCCAATGTGCTCTTCTCTCCTGTGCCTTTGTCTTTTGCATTGGCTCAATTCCCTCTGACGCACCAACCGCCCACATTTCCCCTGTGCCATGTCTCCAATCTTCTACCATAGTCTCTGTGACTTCTACTCTCTTTTTCTGTGGAGTTTACTTTGTATGCTTCAGGTCAATTTCCACCAAGGTGCAGTTATTGTGGTCATCCTCCAGTTGTATTCATGGATGAAGGCAAGCCTGGGGTTCTAAGATACTACTACTTTTTCACTGTCCTCCAAAGGTACCACAGATTCTTACCAAGGCATAAGAAAAAATGAATTTTTGCCACTTGCCTCATATTATAAAATGTTCCCAGGATTAACCCCCCTGAGGGCTTTCAGGAATACTTTAGCAATATTAGAAGGATCTATGATGTCCAAGTGTGATTGTCCGATAGCATTAATCTGCGATTGTAGCTCAGCCAGGTCCAGGCTCAAATTGGTATGATGTCAGATGACACACAAATGTCTCTGAACATTTTCCCAGGAGTGTTTAACCACGGTTAAGGGCGTAGCACATATGTTGATAACTCCTTGACATATCAATGACATTTGAGTCCAGAGCAAAGTTAATTGATTTCCAAAATATTCTACTGATTTTTTAAGGCCATCTTGTCTACTCAATATCTTTATATCAATGGTCTCCTGATTGGATAAAGCACGAGATATATTTTGAGACAAAGTATTAACATGTTTTGCAGTGTGAAAGCTCTCAGATAAAGCCAAAGAAGAGACAGTGGCTGTGGCTGTTATAAGTAATACCTGTTATAAGTAACCTAACAAATTGATGTCTTCATCTAACTGTTTTTCTAATTCCAAAGTGAACTGGTATCCATAGTTAGCATACCAAGGTCCTGTAACTTCTACAGGCAATAAAACACAAGGCGGCTGCATAACTAAAAATAACACTGTAGGCTGATCAGACCTATGTAAACTGAAAGCAAGCAAACAATTAGTCAATATACAGTTAGGACAGCGAATCTTATACATAATAGTTCCATTAACTGTATATCTTGATATTATTCCTGCCCCAACAACCAATAGGATGGTCGAGGGACACAAGCTCTTTGTCAGCTTTCCAGTTCCTGGGTAATAAGCAGACAGAGGTGCATCTGTGGTAACAGGTCCCATAGCAGCCACAAGCTTCCAAACCTTTAATACCCTGTAGTGAAGAAAACATGCTATCAGGGATAGCATTAAGATGAACATTAAGAGAATCAATAACAGCAATCTGAGACATTTGGGAGTTAAGACTTTTGCTCTTAGACCAATCAGTAATAGAGACATCAGTGATAATGACATGGGGAGTAAGAACCTATGGATGTCTCTACAAACATTCTACCCACGGAGATGAATTGGTGCGCCAGGTACTAGAAGTAGCACAATAAGGATGATCTAAAGGAGTCATTCTGACCACCAGATGAATGGGAAAAGTTCCTGAATGTACTTCCAGCAGGGTCAAGTGTTCTTCCTTATCTCCTGGTTTAGCTATGGAAGTCTCTGCCTCCTCATCATAATTCATGCTGAAACCATCTAAGGATTTTAAAGTGTGTGAGGACTTAGAAACAGTCAGGCACCCATATACTGGTTGTTGATTATCTCGGGGAAACTGAAAACAAATGGGAGGGCCTGAGGTGAGGCCCGTGAATTAAATTAATGAGCAGCAGTATCAAGGGAGACACTATCACTTATGCCTTAAAAACCCAGGTAAAATTTGTCTGGATCCTTGGAGACGGATCACTCCAAGTAACCGCCTGAAAAGTAGGTGAATCGGGTATGTAGGCCCAATAAGGGCTAATCTCTGAGGCAGCAGTTAACAAAGCAATAAATGCTAAGAACAAATTGGTTGGGGTAACAGGCTTATCTGTGGATTTTACTAACACCACAGCCCGAGAAGAAAGGACTTTCATGGTGCCCCAAGTAGATGTTGCTTGACGTCGAGAACATCATCTCCTGGGCTCACTCAGCCGAAGTTTGGCCATCTTCCACTTTATCAGGGAGAAATAGTACCCCTCTTGCGGGGAGCCAGCGTGGCGATTCCTCATCCTGTGGAAAAATACAAATAAAACCCTGACCCCTCCTAAGGACAGGATCAGGCCCATGCCACATGTGAGTGAGGGGATCCTTCCACTTGGCATATGGAAGTGGTGATAAATCAGGAGTCCAGAAGTGCTCAGCTGCAGTCTTCACCATAGTATCTACATTCAAAAAAATTTAAAACATATAAAGCTAGAGATAAATGAACATGAGGTTTATATTTAAGTTTACCCTGTAAGATTTCCACCTCTTTTAATTTTTTCAGAGCATTTTTTTTTATGTTTACAGTTTTCCTTTCTTTTTTTAAAATTTTTTATTTTTATAAACATATATTTTTATCCCCAGGGGTACAGGTCTGTGAATCACCAGGTTTACACACTTCACAGCACTCACCAAAGTACATACCCTCCCCAATGTCCATAATCCCACCCCCTTCTCCAAAATACCCTCCCCCCACCAACCCTCAGTTTGTTTTGTGATATTAAGAGTCATTTATGGTTTGTCTCTTTCCCAATCCCATCTTGTTTCATTTATTCTTCTCCTACCCACTTAAGCCTCCATGTTGCATCACCACTTCCTCATATCAGGGAGATCATATGATAGTTGTCTTTCTATGCTTGACTTATTTCGCTAAGCATGATACGCTCTAGTTCCATCCATGTTGTCGCAAATGGCAAGATTTCATTTCTTTTGATGGCTGCATAGTATTCCATTGTGTATATATACCACATCTTCTTGATCCATTCATCTGTTGATGGACATCTAGGTTTGAGACTAGCATGACTTTGGTTCACAATGGCCTGACCTGTAGAATTATATGGAATAGCTGTAGAATGAGCAATTTGGAAAGTAGAACAGGATTGTTAAAAGGCCATAGAAGTGTATGCAGAGCCATTGTCAGTCATAATGATCCAGGTGTGCAAATGCCTGAAAAAAAATGATTCTGCACACCTGTAAAAGCTTCTCCTGAATGTGCAGTAGCAAAAGTATATTCTTAAAAGGTTTCCATAGAAACATACAAATATGATAACTGACCAAAGGTTTTATATAAAGTAATATCCATCTGCGAAAGAGAATTAAGAGTTAGCGTACAAAAAGTTGGACAGGTTTGACATGATTTAACAATTTGTCCAGCTTGTTCTATGACAATCTTAAATTTCCCTTGTAATGCTTGTGCATTTTGGTGAAACATTTTGTGACTTCTCTTTGCTTTTTCTAAGGGAGTAAAATAGCAGCATGAGTTGAAGCATCTGCTAGAGCATAACCTTCGGAAAGTGGACCTGGAAGGGCTGTGTGAGCATGAATATGGAAAATGAAAAGAGATTCAGTTCTGGTTGTCAGTAAATGTTGAATCTGTGAAAATAAGTGAACTAATTTTTTATCATTGCTAAGAATAAACGCAGAGATTCATCGAGAAATTGTTTTAGCCACATATTGACTATCTGTGTATATATTGAAGAGCATATTGGAAGGCTTTTAATTCAGTGTTCTGCACTGAAGAGGTTTTATAATGTAGTTTAGTACTAGTACAATGTAAGGTGGAAATGAAAATGATTCCAATGTTTCCAGTTTTATTTGCATCTATAAAAACATTCGGCACATGAATAATAGGGGTTGTCTCGACAAGGCTAGGAAAAATGACAGCAGTCAGATTAAGAAACTGTAAAAGTTTAGGTAAGTGTAATATAATCTGTCCTGGGTATGTGGCCAAAGCAACTTGCCATTCACTATCTTTCATTTATAGACTGGATAATTGTTCTTTTGTAATTATTGGCACAATGATAAAGTCAGGTTCTTGTCCCAATAACTGAAACAACCATGTGTGTCCCTTGGTTATCAATTGTACTACCATTTGTAAAGATGGATTGGTAACTTTTTAAAATTTATTTCTTTATTTTCAGCATAACAGTATTCATTTTTTCACCACACCCAGTGCTCCATGCAATCCCTGCCCTCTATAAACCCACCATCTGGTACCCCAACCTCCCACCCCCCCGTCACTTCAAGACTCTCAGATTGTTTTTCAGAGTCTAGAGTCTCTCATGGTTCACCTCCCCTTCCAATTTTCCCCAACTCCTTTCAACTCTCTAACGCCCCATGTCCTCCATGCTTTGTGTTATGCTCCACAAGTAAGTGAAACCATATGATAATTGACTCTCTCTGCTTGACTTATTTCACTCAGAATATCTCTTCCAGTCCCATACATGCTGCGACAAAAGTTGGGTATTCATCCTTTCTGATGGAGGCATAATGCTCCATAGTGTATATGGACCATAACTTTTAAATAATGAATGGCAAGATGAATCCATTCCAAAATTCCTGAAGATTGCCACAAAATAGCAATAGGTAAAATTTGTGGACATAATATATTCAAATATATGATTGGTTGTGTAAACTTGAGTTAATTGTGCTTGTGAGATAGCCTGTTCTACCAGTGATAGAGCAGTTTTAGCTGCCTCAGTTAGTTGCCATGGTGAACTTGGATGAGAATCATCTTTTAATATCTGACATAGTGGTTTTAATTGTTTAGCAGTAAGGGCTAAAGATGGGTGAAGCCAATTAATATCACCTAATAATTTTCGGAAATCATTAAGAGTTGTAAAATGTTGTGTCCTAATTTGGATGTTTTGTGGTCTTATTTTCTTATTATGAATGACATATCCTAGATATTCAAAAGGTTGCTGTCTTTGAATTTTTTATGGTGCTACAACTAGACCATCCAGATCCAAAAACTGTAACAAATATTTTAAAGCCTGTTGCAACGATATCTCAGTTTTTGCTGAAAGCAAAATGTTATCCATGTAATGTATACAGTATATTTGATTCTGATATTTTTTCTCTAAAATGGAGTCAGGCCCCGAGAAACATATTGTTGACCCAAAGTAGGACTGTTAGCCATCCCTTGAGGCAAAAAAGTCCTTTGATATCTATCATGAGGTTCTAAAAAATTTGTACGTGGCACTGAAAAAGCAAATCTAACAATATACACTGGGGTTAGTGGAATGATAAAAAGGAGTCTTTCAGATGTGTAACTAATATTTAATAATCAAGTGGAATACTAGTTGGAGATGTAGTCCAGGTTGCAGGGCTCCCATTGTTTGTAGCACATCTACTTGCCCTGAGATCTTGTAATAATCTCCATTTGCAGATTTCTTTTTAATAACAAATATTGGGCTATTCCAAGGACGAGTAGATTTCTGTAGATAACCAAGAGCATATTGTTCATCCATTAACAATTTTGCTGCCTCTAACTTCTCGTTAGATAAGGGCCATTGATCAACCCACACAGGAGTAGAGGCATAGCATGTGGTCTAGTCAATGGCCTTTATGAAAACCCATGCCATGTCTATCACTTTTTGGTGTTATTGATAGAGGTTCAATAGGGCCTTGTAAAGTCTTTCCAAGGCCGTTGCCCTTTTCATACCCCGTTCTGTGTATCATATGAATAACTTTAGGAGATTGTGATTCTTTAGGAATGGGAGGTGTCTCTAACACTAGTCCCATACAAATAGTATATCTCTGACCCAAAGGTTCAAATCTATATCTAATATAAAAGGTTGAAAATTTCCATGATGGCATTCAGAAGTTTGCCAAGGTGAGTGGTTAGAGCTAATTTTTGGACCTGATGCATTACCTACTCCCTTTATTTGAGTGGTAGTGCTTTTGAAGGGCCATTGAGAGGGCCAATCCTTGAGTGCTATGACTGACATATCAGCTCTGGTATCAATCAAGCCCTGAAATGGATGACCATGGATATATAGTGTCAAAAATGGTTTATCAGAGGTAATAATTCTCATCCAATAGGCATCTGTTGAGCCAAATCCTTGTTCCCCTCGTAGAGGTTTCACAATTTGGTTCTGTGATTGTAATCCAGATAACAAGATTAATTGTGCTATAGATATTTTAGGTTGCAAGGCCATGATCCCAGAAGACAGGGAAATCATTATTTTAATTTCTCCTGTGTAATCCTCATCTATAAATCCAGGATGAAAATTTAACCTCTTCATAGTCCAGCTAGAATTGCTTAATAAAAGTCCCGAAATTCCTTTTGGCAAGGGGCCCCATATTCCAGTAGTGATTGCTTTAGAGGGTTCCCCAGCCTCAAGGTAAACAGCAACATCTGGGGCTAAGTCGAGTCCAGCACTGGAGGGGGTACCTCAGAATAATTTGTTGACTCTGGGCAAGTCTGCACTGTTTGCTTGGGGAATTGTGGTAGGAGGGATGCTATTGTTTGGCGGGGCAGCAGTGGGCCCCTTTTGAAGTTTCCCTGAAGGGGTTGGCCAAATTTATCTGTTTTGGATAGACAGTCATTTGCCCAATGATAACCTCTCTGGCAATGGGGACATATAGATTGAGGCTTACTCTTTTGATTATTGAGAGGAGTAGGCAAACCTTTACTTTGCCTTCATTTAGATAATTGGGGGCATTGAGCATGAAAGTGTCCCAAATTTCCACATTGAAAACATACTCGATTATTAAATTGTCCTCCCTTAGATTTAATAAGGTGTTGCTGCATTTCTTGAGGGAAAATTACTTTTAATATTACAGCCATAGGAACTCCTTGAATGTAGGAAGGCCCAATATCAGCACACAATCGAATGTAATTCTCTAAACTGCCTGTTTTACTCCAAGGGCTTATAGCAGCCTGACATGCAGTGTTAGCATTCTCATAATCCAATTGTTTGACTATAATAGTCCCAGCTTCACCATCCAATACAATCTTACCTACAGCCTTTAAGAGAGGGGCTACAAAGTCCTGACACGGCTCATCAGGTCCCTGTTGAATTTTAGATAATTCCTCAGTTTGGGCCCTATAGTAGGTAATCTCTTCCAAGCCTTCAGAGCACATTCATTAATTTGAGTGTATGCAATCTCTGGATACTCTATTTGAATGCCAACATCATAATAAGGTCCAGCTCCTACTAATATATCATAAGTAATAGGAATCTGTGTTCTTCTATTATACAGGGCCATTTCATTAGCTCTTTCAATGAATTTAGCCTTCTATAATAAGAAATCTCCACCTGATAAACATGCATGAGCTATGACCTTCCAATCACCAGAACACAAAGCTTCCATTCCCAAATTATCTAGTAGAGGTAAAGTAAAAGGAGCAGTAAGATCATACTGAGCAGTGGCGGTTTTAATTTCTTTTAAGACTTTGAAATTTAGAGCTGTGTAAATTCTTTGTCCTTGATGGTTGGCAGTAACAGGGAATGCAGAAAACTCTGCCACATTTCCCCTTTTTGCTGTGCTTGATACAAAGCATGCTGTAACGGTGTTACTCCTGATAAAGAAAGTAACTGTGCACTTTGTTGTGCTGCCATTAGGGGAAAAGCAGCACGTTTAGGTCTTACTTTCTCTTTATGACTTGGCGCCTGCCATCCAGTATCCGGGATTTTATAGGCCGATTTTATCGTAGATTCACCCCTAAGGAGGGAGTAGTATTAACCCCAACATGAGTACACTGTGGCACTAAAGTATTATTCGGTACCAGCGGATTACATGGTGTATCAAAAAAGAGTGCAATGGAGCTGGAGAAGAGGAACCATAGGACATTATCATCATCAAGATAAACATCATCCTCTTCAATTTCATCATCCTCTGAAGTTATCAATACCGGGGGCGGTAAACAAACCACACTTGGAGGACTCTCAGACATATGACTTTTATTAAATAATTCCTCCAAAGAGTGGAGAGACAGCGCTGATGCCATCACGCAATCTCTGCTATGAGAAGGGCTTAAACTGCACGTTAGAAAATCCTCACCTTCTTCTCCCACTGAATGAGATTTTAAAGACAATAAATTAATAGAATGTTTAGGGTCCAAAAGGTCCCTAATCTGGGACCAGAGGTTCATTGTACCCTCTGGAACTGTTGCAGCACCGTGAACAAAATTTGATTCTTAATTTCTTGACCCACATGGTGCCAAAGTTCAAGATTTGCACTCCCTCCCTTAGGAAACCAGGGGCATAAATCACTAACAACCTCAAAAAATCCCTGAAGAGGCCCGTGAGAGACTCCTGACCCTCTCTCCTTTAGAAGAGCTTGCAGGGCCTGCAAAAAATGACCCTCTTAGGTTGACTGAACTGTCCCCATATTTTACTCCTCTCGTTACAGATCACCTGGATTCTCCTCCCTGATATAAAGTCCTCAACTGAGATGCCACTGGTCTTCAGGTCCCTGTTGGGGCGCCACCTGTCGTGGCCAGCGTGACAAGAGGGAGCAGGGTTGAAGGGTAGGAGAATGAAGAAAGGGAATGTGGGGAATAGGAAGGACACAGGCAAATGTGTCAAGCAGGTGCCAAAGTTTATTTTGCAGAGCTCTGATTTATACCACACAGTAAGCGAATCAATTCCTGTACATCTGGTGATAGTTTCTATTTTGGCCTGAGAGTAGCTGGCCATACAGAGATATCAGACAGTCTTGACCTTCATTGTTTAGACACTTAGGCCATAACTCAATATTCACAAAACACAGTAGCCTTATTATCTTAGTCTTGAGAGAGCAGTTTCAATGGCAACAAGCCTAACCTCACAATGTTCTCGTAACAATCACCAGGGAACACGGTGTCACTCTATCTTGCCACCTGTGAAGGTCCTCAGATTAAGAGTTTCCAAGAACTGTTGCTCTATTGGGTTAACCCCTTCTAGGCACGAGGCCCCCAAAACTTGATGGTGCATAAAAACAACAAAAAACTTGGAGGATTTACCAACATATACACCACCAACATGGAAGCATATGAAGAAAGGGAATGTGTGGAATTGGAAGGACACAGGCAAATGTGAAGGGATATGGGGACCTCAATCCAATATTTCTAGGGACTATGATATCCATTTTCAGCACAGGACAGATCATCCAGATGGAAAAGTGGTAAGGAATAACAGATGTCATCAGGATCTCTCTAGACCACCTGAGTTTTGGGGATACAACCATTAGATTGCGTCTCTGTGGATAATAAGAGGAGTTCTTCCTAAAGGTAGACCTAACTTTATCTATCACAGATAGTGTGCTGAAGTCAAAATCAATATGTAACTAATGGAAGAGAATTCAAATACTCTCTTGTATACTTATGACCATGAAGGTATGAAAACGGAAAGAAATCACTTACGAATGGGAAACACAGCCAGACACTAATAGGTGGAAAACGCAAAACACTCGTCAACTAGCAAGGAATCAAAAAAAGAACATCCAAAGGAAAACCATAAAGTGCCATGAGCAAAGGAAAGTCAAGAAAATTATGAGATGATGCCAAAATATTTTATGGGGAAACAATAAGGGGTTAAATGCGTTGCATTTCCAAAAATTAAAAACACCGAAAAAAAGCAACCTAACTGGACGCCAGAAGGAAAAAATAGAAAATTCGAACTCCAAAGTTAACACAAAAATTGAAATAATACATATGATTATCTAATTAAAGGAAATACAAGCAAACCAAAGGAAAAAAAAATCAGGGGAACTCACACGTCAGTTTTGAAAACATTAACAAACTGGAGGAGCCGTTATCTGGATAAAACAGGGAGACAAGCACACAGGTGAAAGTATGAAACCACATGCCAACTGATAGAAAAAAAAATAACCTAAAAGACCCTTCTACACAATTCTGCTAGCTAATCCAAGAACTGAGAGGAAAGGATAAATTCCAAGACCATATCAGCTCCTAGATTAGGTCAGGAAATCTACAAAATCTGAGCTCTCTACTATTGGCTAAAGAGTTTGAGCAGTAATCAAATACCTGCCAACAAACAGAAGGCCAGCTGCAAATCCATTTCCTGGGCAACTCTTCTAGACATGTAGTGCAAGCAATGCCATTTTTTCTCATTGATTCTGGAAATGGAATGAGGTGGGTAGACTCTACTTTAGAAGGATAAAGACCTTGTGCAGATAAGGACATTTTAGGAAACAAATTTCATGCCATTCCCATAATTAAAAATAATAAAAATATAATTCTTTCCTTTTCTTTCTGTGTCTTCATCTGGTTTGAAATTGTTTTTCTTTGAATTGTTTTGTTCTATTGAGGAAGCCAGACTATCATCTATCATCCGTTTTAGACTAAGTATCCACAGATGCTTTAGTTCCATATACGACCTAGTGCTTCTCCTAATATATGCCACCACTCCTGAACACCCATTAAGCAGTTTCTTCCTTCCCTGCATGTCTCTCTTTTCTGTATCCCTCAGCTTGGTTTTCAAGTCCTGAGTCACTCCTGGATTTCCTCCTTCTCTGACTTCTTCCTCTTCATTTTCTCTTATTTTATTACAGATTATGGTATTCGTCCTGGGGCACATATGAGAGACGACATATGATATTTCCCTTGGTCTGCTTGCCTTTTTCATTTTGCATTACCCAGACATGGGACATTCATGTCAATGAAAGGACCAGAGGTTCATCCTCCCTGATGCTTGAGGAATATTCTGTTACCAAGATGGACCACAACTTCTTTATCCACTAGATTGTGCTAGGTACTGTGGCTCAATCCACAGTTATTCTCATGTGGACATTGCAGGCCATGGATATAGGGCATCCCCTATCTCTGACTAAAGAGACTTGTTCAATATGTCTATAACCATTACCACAAAAAGTGGAGTTAACTAATAATGACAAGGAGTGCCGTCCCGGCCTCTTCCTTAAGAGTTAGCTCTGATGCAGAAAGTCACTTTCCTTGAAGAATTGAAAAGGTGTTTAAGGGAAAGCCATGTAGAAAGACCCCTAATCCCTTAAAACTCCTGTTTCAAAACACTAGGAGATGAGGACACAGACAGCACAATATATCCATGCCCTACACTTTTTCCTTGAAAAGGGACTTTCCATCCCTTCATCATCACTGACCCATAGGGAAAAGACATTGAGAAAGGATTCTCTCAACCACAGGATAAACAAACCCATGGAGAGAAGTTTCTATCCAAGAGGCCTCATTGATTCCTGAGATCTCTAGAAATTTTAATGGAAGTAGGAACACATTGGAGTCTCTGGGGTAATGTTGGCTTAAAGGTGGTATACAGAACATCATTTTCTTTTATCTTTGTCAAGAAAGGGGAAGCGGGACATTGACACACAAGACAACCTGCATTATTGATCAGGCTCATAGGGCTCTTTTTCTGTCCTTCCCAGGCTTCCTACCTAAAGCCATAGGACTCCAAGGTCATGGGAGAGGGATGGCTGCTTCAGTGAATCCAGCAACTGTGATGTCACAAAGCTTTGATGTCATAGCAACCACTCCTCATCAACCCACGCCTGATATCTACACTTGGCTGGAGTAGTCATGGGTGTGCCAAGAGAAACCCAAGTTTCCTAAACCGCAAAAGCCACCTGGATCTCTCACCAAGGAATTTGTGAAGCGTTTTGGTTTCACCTTCTCCATGGCTGACTTCATAATCTTAAGAATCTTGAACATTCCCACAGGATGGAGCAACTACTTTCGGTGGATCTGCATGGAGATGTGGCAGCACAAGCTTGCCTTAATCCTCCCATGGCCATCCCCCAAATGGTTTCTTGGGATAAGCAAACAGTGCCTCTTGTGGAAGATGGGCATGTTCTAATGGAGCCAGGAGACGATGAACAATGTGTCAACAAGAGGCCATTACAGCGTGACAGACATCAGATGCTACAGGTTGGTGATGAGATCCAGGAAGACAAAGAACAGGAGAATGAACTAGGGAGCTCTGAGCGAAGGTCGGGCATTTTAAGATGGTGGGGGTGCTCTCTACCAGACTGCATTTTAAAGGGACCTAAGTTCAAATTCAATAAAACATCCTATGGCCACAGTCAATCCGTGTACACTGGTTTTGGTTTATGTTTTTTGTCAAATAATGCACATGCACATATTTGACAGAGAGACAGAGTGATCACAATCAGGTGGTGGAGCCAGAGGGGAGAAGCTGACTTGCCCATGATCTGGTAACCAGAGACCAGAGAGAATGCCATGACCCTGGGATCATGAGTTGAGCTGAAGGCCACCTCTGAACTGATGGACAAACACCGAGACCCAACCTTTGACTTCTGAATACCTTCTCTTTCTCGATAAGAGCCGCTGCTCTGTCATTGTTCAGAAATTCAGGGGATATGGATTTTGGCTTGGGCTGGTGTTGCTTTAGCTGTCCGACCTAATTCGAGAGCTGGTATTGCTTGTCCTCTTGAAGTCAGTGACTTGGCCATGGACAAAGTATGCTCCAGCGCATATATGGGTAATGGCAATTCCTCCATTTCTAGCTTTGCAGGGAAATGACACTATGTCTTTTGGTGCCCTGCTTCTGTGGATGGTGATGGGTGTCCTCTGTGCCTCTGAATCTGGATCTCTTTTTCTGCTCCCAGATGAGAGCCATTTCAGCTCTGATTTCTCAAAGACATGTTCAGCACTTTTTTTTTCTCTCATCCCTATGTCTCCTACAATAGGCACCTATTTCCATTCCTTGGATTCGATGGATTCCCTAAGCTCTTTGTCATGTTCCATCACTCTTCCTTCTCTCTTTGGACTTGCTCCTTATTTTCTCTTCTTTTTCTTCCAGATCACTTGGATCCTCTGTTTCTGCCAGCTTCCTGGACTTTTCATCCAGTTTTCTTCCAATCTTTTCATCAGGAGCATTTAATTTTATATTATTTTACTTTTATCAGTTTTATCTCGTGGTTCAGAACTCTCTGATTATCTTTGTTTCCCTATGTTCACGGCATATCCTGGATGTTGTCTTTTATCCTCCATTGGCGGTGTTTTATGTAAAAGTTTCACTCCGATTTCCGGGCCATGATCATTTGCTGTTCTTTTTCTTAGCATCAATTGATTCTTCCATCTTTGCATTGGATCTAGGTCTTTATCTTCTTCTCAGTATTCTAAAACCCCATTCTGTTTTATAGCCTGGGAGGAAGTTCTATAGGAAGAAGAGGTTATGGAGTACCCAAGGGCTGGCCCTTGAGAAATTCTCAGTTGTGTGTGTGTGTGTGTGTGTGTGTGTGTGTTATGCATGCCCTCTGCTTTTGTGTTGTGACTTTCCCCTGTCCTTGGGACCAGTCATTATCAGCAGATCTCCTTGCTTGCCATTTGGTGTGCTTGGGTTCTGGGCTGAATATGCTGAGGTTTAACATGCTGGGTTCTCATGTGCCTGTGAAAGAGATGTTCAAACAACTCAACAGTTTGAAGGCCTGTAGAATGTTGTGTTCGGGAGAGAACATGTGGGCAGGGCTTTCTTCTAGTCCCCGAAGGGTGAGTCTGCTCTCCTTGAACTAAGCAGCTTGGACAGAGGAATACAGTCCACCAAGAGTTCAACGGTTGGGATTTTGGTATTTGCAGATTAGGAAGCTAATGTCCTCACCATCCTGTCTTTGGCCAGTACCTCGGTCTTGATGCTGCTGGTGCGAGAGCCCCAAAAATAATATGCCCCCATCGAGTTATCTCCACGAACATTGCCTCTCATGGATGCACTTCCAGAACTCACCATCTTCCCACTCTGTCTCCTGGGATGGACTATGATCATGGTTTCTAGGCTGTCTTCACCTGGTTGCTTGTTGTTGTCCTCTGCAGGAGAAACACAGTATTCTCTCAAATTGACGTCTGCTCAACCTGCTAATTGAAATCTCCAGGCCTCATGACCTTTTGTTGGCAAGAACTCGGGCCATTCAGACCCTCTGCTGTTCACAGCCAATGGCTTTGGGAAACAGGCTTCTTGTGTATTCCCAGTGTGCTCCTTTCTACTGTGCCTTTGTCTTTTGCATTGGCTTACTGGCCTCCTACACACCAGTTGCACACGTCTCTCCTGAGTCATGTCTTCAATCTTCTCCCATAGTCTCTGCGACTTCTTTTCTCTTTTACTGTGGAGTTTAATTTGTAGGCTTCAGGTCAATTTCTGCCGAGTTGCAGTTGATGTGTTCATCTTCCTGTTGTGTTCATGGCTGAAGACAAGCCTGGAGTTCTCAGACACTACTACCATCTCACTGTCCTCCCAAGTCACCAAAAGTTCTTACTGAGGAATAAGCAAGAATGAATTCTTGCCACTTGCCTCATGTGGCAGTGTTGTGGAGAACATTGGGCTAGGTAATATTTATCATTCAGAAAGACAAATAATATACAGTTTCACTTTCTTGTTGTAGTCAAGAGATACGGGAAAAAGCAAGGGGAAAAGGGACAAACCACACGGTTCTAACCAGGCACACAAAATTTGGTGTTTGTTAGAAGACAGGTTTGCGAGAATACGTGTTTATCAAAGAGGACAAAAGGCGACATTCTTTGTAGGAAATGTTGTTGGAAGTGATGGAATGTGAGGTTCAAGTCATGTCAAAATGAATTGCTATCCATAAAAGAACAACTTCCTATCTCTTGAAATTTAATTATAAGTCTATGTGAACACACACAGAAAACATACACACACACACACACACACACACACACACACACACATACACACACACAGGAGACACACAAAAGAAGGAGACAAAATGAGGAATAACACTAAAGGAAGAAACACTCCCAAATAATACCATAAAAAGGAAAGGTACAGAGAATCCAAGTCAGAAACCAACCAAAATAGAAAGTTAACCTCCTACCTATCAATTTTCAGTTCAATTATTCTGGATAAATTCTCCCATCAGTACAAACAGGTACTGGACTGTAAAATTTAAAAAAAAAAAAAAAGCAAAACGGTCCACAAGAAAACAATAAAGACTTAACAAGCTTGACCTATGTCATGAATAGAGATTTCCTCCAACTATAAAGATTCATATAGCTGGAAAGTGAAGGAATTGGGAAGACATAGTTTATGCAATTGGCAAGGAGAAGAGAGCCAAAGAGATGGTGCTTATTCAGATAGAGGTATTTTATGCCTTCCAGAGACAAAAGATTACTGGAAGGAGTTTTGTCTTGATGGAACATCAAAACATCAGAACTTGGAAGGATTGCCAACAT